>NW_015386776.1:1073371-1294266 GCF_001527695.2 Protobothrops mucrosquamatus | reverse complement strand
GCTCCATGGCAATGGACCTAGGTATTTGCAAGACCGCCTCCTACCAAACACCTCCCTTCGGCCAGTCCGCTCCCACAGAGAGGGCCTCCTTAGAGTGCCGTCGGCCAGACAATGCCGGCTGGCGACCCCCAGGGGGAGAGCCTTCTCTGTGGCAGCTCCTGCCCTCTGGAATGACCTACCCCCCGACCTACGTACAGTTACGGACCTGCGCCTTTTTCGCCGAGCCCTGAAGGCCCATCTATTTCGTGCAGCCGGCCTGGCGTAACCTGGCGTAGCTTGATTATGTTTCAGTGGGGTTTTTTTTTACGGGTGTGTTTTTAGAACAGGCCCGTTATTTAATTCGATTTTAAAACAAACTATTTATTACCATGGTTTTTAGTATCGCCTGTTCACCGCCCTGAGTCCCGCAAGGGAGATAGGGCGGTATATAAATTTAATAAATAAATAAATAAAGTGGTGCGGATCCTTCCTGGGACTGCTGAAAGGACTTTGTTGTAGACAGGAGATAAGTGGTGTCATATCCCTCCCCCTCTGTAGAGAGAGGGCTGTTCAATTTTAACACAAATAGTCTGTTTGAACCCTCTTTCAAACCAGTAATCCTCTCTGTCCAGAATGTGGACTTTGCTGTCTTCAAAAAATGACCTTTGTCTTTCAAAAGTTGATGGACTGCTGAATCTTGTCCTAATGGGTTTGTTCTCCTATGTTGTGCCATTTGTTTGTCACCGGATGACTGCAGATGACTGCAAATAATATAAATCCTTCTACTCCCCAAGCTTTTTGGACAAGTCAAACATTTTCAGGGAAAAAGCCAAGAAAGTCCAGTTGCCTTTTGTAAAGCATCTTTGGACTGAGTTGCCATTTATAAAATAAACTTCCTTTTGTTTGTTTTTTTATTTATGACCAATTTCCCTTCCATTATCTTCCCATCCTACTCACAATTTCTCACAATATTATTACTTAATAGCAATATCAATAAACAGTTGCAAAAAAATAATTAAGGGGCACATAGAACAACTGAGATTAAAAGAGGAAAAGAAAACGCAGAACAATTTTGATGGAGATTAAAAATATGTTTTGGAAGTAGGTTAAAAGGAGCATTAATCAAAATGAATGGAATTAAGATAAAAAGTGATGACATGATTTGGGATAAAACTGAAATGAGGAGACATTGAATGACTATTTTAGAGAGCTGCATGGAAATGATCGGGATATAAGAACAAGTTAAATTGGAATGACTACTATAAACTACAGATGTACATAAAATGAAAAATGGGATGTTTCTCCATTCAAGGAAAACATTACCTCTTGGGAGTTTTGTTGTGCTATTTCAGATCAGTTGTGCTTTGACAAAAACCTCCAAACAATTTCAGATGGAGAAAGAGAGTGGTTAAGAGCATACTGGACTCCCTAGAAGTGAACGGCTATCAAAATAAATTTGAATAATAAATTCTACTAAATAAGCAAATATGACATGTGTGTATGTGCGGCTGATTTAAAAAGTAAGGGTGAAGGAATCAGTCTTTTTTAAATCTCACTAAACCCACCTCTCATTCCACTCAAAGCTAAAACAAAACAAAAATAGGATTAGGGCTGTGGAAGTTGTATCAAGGAGATACAGGCAACTTGGTACTTGGATCCAATCACTACCACTGCAATAGCAGCACCAGTTCACTAATGAGTTCAAAAATGTCCAGGATAATTTTTTCCAAAGGTCCAATCAATATTTCTCCAACAGCAGTTAGATATCAAATGCCTTTGTCTGTGGAGCAGGCTTCTTAAATGTCTTATGATTTACTGCAAAACTTCAACAGATCACATAATGCTACTAAAAGCAGTAAGGACCATAACAGGTTCCTTGCTCAACGGGCTCAGACAAATTCAAAGGATAACTACAAAATACAATTTTCCCAAATAGTTGATTTGAAAAACCCACAAAGCCTGCTAAGGTTGCTAATAAAGGAATATTAAAATATTTGATCTGATTATGTAGTGATTGTATGACTTGATTAATGTGTGTGCAAAGACCATATACGTATTTAATTACTGGAAAAATCACTTACTGTTCATCTATATTAATGAAAAGTCAACTAAATTAAACGGATTAATTAGTTCAACATGCACAATTCTGATCAAAAATGATAATGTGCAAAATTTGGGAAGTGCAGTGCAGCAGGGAAATTTCACAACAGGATTTTGCTCTTCAGCAGGTTATTGGAAAATGAATATAAGAAAGAAAGGTTACTATATATTTTTAAATTAAGGATATGGAAAAGTAAATAAGCTTGAATTATAAAATATTCAGTGTTGAAAGCTGATTGCTAATAAGACTAATATAACATAGAAGTAGGGTAAGTCTAAGTATAAAGATATCCATCAAATTGCTTAATATATAAATGGATATATATTTAAGAAATTCTTGTAATGTTAGAGATCTGTTGGCTAAAAATTAGAACATATATATTTTGCATGTTGCATAGAAATGGAAGGAAGTATGTGAATTTATGTTGCTTTGGTAGAAAATAATTTCAAGAATTACAAATGGCATGGAAAGGGACTAATGAACACATGTTTTCTTCTTTTTGTAGGGAAGTGAGTTTGGAATGTCAGGAAAAAGTTCAATGTAGTTTAAAACAGGGGTCCCCAACCCCTCGTCCGTGGACCGGTACCAGGCTGCAGCATGCCAGCATCCAGGCCGCACAAACAAGCAAAGCCCATCTGCAGGATGCAGGCAGCACACAAAATCATGCACCCTCCGGGCTGCGGAAAAACCTCTGTCCACGGAACCAGTCCCTGGTGCCCAAAAGATTGGGGACCTCTGGTTTAAAAGGATAATTTAAGTATAAAGGTATACTTAAGTATAAAAAACAAGAAGAGTCAGTATCAGTAATGAATGTGTGCTGAATGAACACAAAACACATGGTCTACAAAAGAAGTAATTTGGGATGGCTTGGTCATATATAGACAGCATTAATGAAGATTGAATCACAAAATCAATCTGCTATATGAAGAAAGAGGAATGGAAAAAAGGAAAGACTGGAAAATTTGTGGAAGCATTAAGGTTATGTCTATGGAGATTCTCAATCATCCAGGTCATGGTTGTGCCAAAGGTGCTTTTTTTTTACGAGGCAACTGGACTTTCTTGCTTTTTCTTTGAAGATGTTTTGCTTCATGCAAGCTCTGACTGGATGGTGGGGAATGGAAGGATTGTACATTGTACATTGGAGAAACAAAACAACCACTTCATAAATGCATGCAACAACATAGGAGAACAAACCCATCAGGACAAAATTCAGCAGTCCATCTGAATTTAAAAGACAAAGGCCACTCTTTCGAAGACAGCAAAGTCCACATTTTGTACAGGGAGGACCGCTGGTTTGAAAGAGGGGTCAAAGGGGCCATTTATGTCAAAATTGAACAGCCCTCTCTCAACAGAGGTGGAGGGATATGACATACTCTATCTCCAGTATACAACATAGTCCTTTCAGCAGTTCCAAGAAGGCTCCACACCCTTTTGCACTACTCAGGTGACCCTGATGATACAAACCGCCGAATGGTGTCAATGACTCTCTAAAAGAGTGCAAATGACCAGCTGTCTGTAAGGAATATAAATCCTTCCATTCCCCATCATCCAGTCAGAGTGTCATGGTTCCAACAGATGAAACTCTTCAAAAGAGTTTGTTCTTGCTTTGACACAGAGTTGAAGAAACTTCTTGGATGAGAAGTGAAACATCTTCAAAGAAATAAACAAGAAAGTCCAGTTGCCTTGTGAAAAAAAAGCACCTTTGGGACATTAAGGTTATGGGATTCATGAAGACTGGAAGTTTTTAAGAAGAAACTGGACAGCCATTTGTCCGAAATGGTATAGGGTTACCTGCCTGAGCAGGGGGGTCCAAGGTCCCTTCCAACTCTATTATTATTATTATTATTATTATTATTATTATTATTATTATTATTATTATTATTATTATTTATTATTATTATTATTATTATTATTATTATTATTATTATTATTATTAAGAGAAGTCACAGTAAGGTAGGTAGATATGGAGAAAAGTATATTCATCATCCTTAGAAGAGTATGTCACATCCTAAACAACATTCACTCATTGAGGACTAGATTAAACTCATTAAAATGTGAAGTTTCATAGGATTGCATCAATTCCAAAGGAAAGCACTATAAAAGAAAGCAGGTAAAGCTCTTGCATCATGGGACCAATCACTAAGATCTATTGTTGTAGGTGGAAATCAACTTTCAGGAAAGTCTTCATTAGCCCTACAATCCACACCAACTCTACCACCATCCACGAACCCGCCTGGAAGAGTATAAGGTACACCAAGAAACACCACGTGACCGTCACGTGATCTGAGCCTCATCCAATGATGTCCCGGCTGCTGATGGGGGGGCGGGGAGAGAGTTGTTTATTTCAAAGAGCCGGAAGTACTGCTGCTTTGGCCCTGCTCGGGGGCGGGAGTAGCCCGCGCGAGTTTCCGCGCCGGGAGAGTGGGAGAGAACGGGGAGGGGAAGAGCGGGCTGCTTTGTTCGCGCGGGGCAGCTGCGGGGCAGCAGGCGAGCGGCGGATGGCGACGGAAGGGCGGGGCTGGAGGCAGCCTGCGGCGATGCACCTGCGTGGCCCTCCTGGCCAGTTCTTAAACCGGCGACCGGTCTCGACCGCACCGAGGTGGCATTGAGGGTCTGAGCCAACGGCACCATGCCCTGCACCTGCGGCAACTGGCGACGCTGGATCCGGCCGCTGGTGGCTACGGTGTACCTGGTGGGGTTGCTGGTGGCCGTGCCTCTCTGCGTCTGGGAGCTGCAGAAACTGGAGGTGCGTGAGGGCGGGCGCCGCGCGGGCCGGGGGAGGGGGCGCTCTGCTTCTCCCACCCACCCCCACCTTCTGCTCCGAGCGCTGCCGGAGGGTGAGTCAGCTCTGCCCCCCTGCGTCTGCGAGGGGAGAAACGGCGGCCTGCCTTCCTTGTTGCCTCTGCAATGGCTGGTCTTCCGGGACTTTGAAGGGGAAGGGGACCTCCTTCCTCTCCGCCGCACCCCCCACCCCCTACTCCAGTGTTTCTCAACCTTGACAATTTTAAGGCATGTGGACTTCAACTCCCAGAATTCCACAGCCAGCAATGCTGGCTGTGGAATTCTGGGAGTTGAAGTCCACATGCCTTAAAATTGTCAAGGTTGAGAAACACTGCTCTACTCGGTAATTTCCCGAAGTGCGCAATACAGTAGTGACGGAGCTGTCCCGATCTGGCGTCTTACAGGACGTAATGTCCCCCCCCCCCTCGGCAATTACGACCACCCTATTCCGGCCGTCTGAACGGATCGGGGTCTGGGAGGCAGTTTCCCGCGGGGAAAGGGATGTTTTCAGTACTGGGTTTTCTGATGTCTCTGTTGGCGAACTTGTTTGGGAATATTTACATGACTGAGAAGTAGGGAAAAGACATCAAATATACTTCTCTAGTTACTAGTTCACATTGTATTTGATTTAAAACCTAAAAAACTTTTGCAAACTCCACTTACACTCATATCCAATCGGAGAGATCCGAACTCTGAAAGCATTCAGGGGCCAAATTGTGGTGACCTTTGTTTAGGATTAACCAGACCTGGGCTGCAAAAATTTTGAAGACTCTTGAGGTGGCATCAAAGTGTCTTGGTTATGCTTTAGCCCAGTGTTTCTCAACCTTGACAATTTTAAGGCATGTGGACTTCAACTCCCAGAATTCCACAGCCAGCAATTCTGGGAGTTGAAGTCCACATGCCTTAAAATTGTCAAGGTTGAGAAACACTGCTTTAGCCGTTGTCTTAATTTTTATGGGTTAGAAAACTGGAAGCTGCACCTTTCTTAGTTAACAGTGACAGTACTGTTCAGTAATAGATTAGACATTGTGAAGTTTAATTCTGGCTAGAAATACTTTCATCTAAAATTTAAAGCTTAGTTAAAATTGACTGTAGCTTTGCAACAAGATTGAAATGCCTTGAGTGCATAGCAAAAGTTACATTCTCATTTCTCCCTCTACTCCTCTCCCCTCCTTATACAGACAGTTCTAGAGGTTGCAAAAGGATACTTGGTGGGATGCACACACAGCTTGCACCTCATATAGAGTAAATTGTAGTATCAAGATACTGGACTGATTTTGTATAAAGCCAGTTTTGCGGAACACTAAATGGGACATTTCTTTACACACTTCATTTGGAGCTGTTGGGAAAACTGATGAAGTTTTAAAACAAAGCTAAAATATTCTTATTTTTCATATGATATTTATGTTACTAAGAAGTAGGGAAAAGACATAAAACCTATTTCTCTAGTTACTGTCATCTTCACATATTGTGTTTCATATATTGTTCACATTTTATCTTGAGAATTTAGAACATCTGACCACAAGTTTGTACCTCTCGCCATTAGCCATGGTGATTAGTCTGCTAAGAATTCAAAAAAATCTGGATGACCACATATTACCAGTCCCAACTCTAAGCACTACCTGATAATTATCTTTCGCAGGTGAAAAATATTAAGGTATATGAAAGACAACTTTCCCTGCAGCTATTCATCATTGCTTATTTAGGTTGAGTAGCAGTTGATTCATCAAAATCAAAACATCTGCACCCACACACAGATTAACTGCCTAATACACCAGACATTTCTGACTTTTCTGCTTTCTTGTGTTTATTCCTACTTATGCTATGGGAAACAAATACCTGGAAATACATTTCATATCTATCAATGGCTTATAACTTACAGAGTATGTGTTGATACAGAAAGCTTTACTACCCATCCTGGACCTGAAGTAATTAATTTATTCACAATCTAGATCTTTTCTTGAATTTAATGCTTTGATTTTTTAGATCTGTCATAAAATTGTGAATGAAGAAACTTGTTACAATATTTCTGCTTTATCTACTTGGAATTGTTCATATAATAAAAGGCAGGAGTCCCCAACCCCTGGTCTGTGGATCAGTACCAGGCTGCGGCATGCCAGCAAGCGGGCCGCACAAGCAACCAAAGCTTGTGAGATACAGGCAGCACACAAAACCACACACAAAACCACAGAAAAACCTTTCTCCGCAGAACTGGTCCCTGGTGCCCAAAAGATTGGGAACCTCTGATATAAGGAATTCTTCAATGTAATATGAAAACTAGAAACACTTAAAACATTTACTACAATATTCTATCTTCCAGCTATATCATATTCCTCATTTGTTTGCATCATACTTTTTCTAAGTTTTACTGGCAATCTGAGGCAATATGTATTTTGCATACTGCACAATGTATACTGTATATAGTAGACCTACTAGATGATGTACTTTTAGAAATATTAATGTAGAAGCAGAGAAATATGCTATGTTGTGAATACATTGTGGGTGACTTAATGGAAAATAGTTATTGTAGATATTTGGATGTAATTGTAAATACTGCAGTTTTTATGTCTGGTTGAGACCTATGTATATTTATCTATATTTACATCTGTTTTAATCGCAATTTGCAAGGAAATGACATTTGTAATGCATATTTTGTCTATAAAAATGGACTATTTCAGAGAGTTGTACTGATAAGATTACAGACTGCTTTATCAGTGTAGGACCATTATTTTTTAATCTATCAATGTTCCTATGCTGTCCTTTCAATGCATGTGTATATCTGTTTTTTAAAGGTTGGAGTTCATACTAAAGCATGGTTTATTGCTGGTATCTTTTTATTGATGACAATACCAATATCTCTTTGGGGGATATTACAACATTTAGTTCATTATACTCAACCAGAATTACAGAAACCAATAATAAGGTAAGTTTCTATACGTATGATAGCTGGTTATGCTTCGATAGCAATCCAGACACTTTAAATTAAAATCTCATAACACGCAAACATGTTTTTATCGTTACAGAATTCTATGGATGGTGCCAATTTACAGTTTAGACAGTGTAAGTGCTTTTCTTTTCTAGTCTGTTAGGTTGCACAATTATTTTATGTAGAAAATCTTTGAATAATTGCAACTTTTTATGTTGCTGATATTTTTGTAAGTTTTATAAAATCTACATTTTTACAAAAAAATTACTTTTTGTAAAAATGTAATAGACGTGTGATTACAGTGAATTCTTTTAGGGACATCTGAAAAAAGCTGAAGGAAACATGAACAAAAAAATGTGCATAGATTAATTTCTCCTAACCCTCAGTTATGCAACTGAGAATAAATGTGCATATCTCAGGATAATGAACTCTTGACTTTTGTTGCTTATGTTTGATACTATATTTGAAAACTAGCTGTAAAGGCTTTTTGTTGTTAAATGTTTATCTGCAATATTGAGATATAGTATGTTTAGAATTGAATTTCAATTTAAATTATTTTGAGTAATATTATTTCATTGCTTGTTCTTTTTCTTTATTAGTGGATAGCACTGAAATATCCCAACATTGCAATATATGTGGATACTTGTAGAGAATGCTATGAAGCGTATGTGATCTATAACTTCATGGTATTTCTTTCAAATTATCTTATCAACCGGTATCCAAATCTGGTATTAATCATAGAAGCCAAAGATCAGCAGCGACATCTGCCACCATTGTGTTGCTGTCCACCATGGGCTATGGGAGAGTAAGTGCATCATATATTTTTTCTGTTGTTTTCACATTTTGTACTAGAAATTGCCTCTAATACTAATTTATTAAAATATTTCCCTTCTTTTGAGTTAAGAAACCCAGATTTCAAGAAATTTAAATAACGCACTTTATTGTTCTAAATAATGTAGACAAATATTGATTTTTCTCAGGACTGCTTTAGTAACAGAAATCTTTAAAGACTTTTAGTGCAATGTAGTTCTATTGATTTTGCTATTATAGAGTTAAGTATTGTTTCAAGATGCTATATTATATTTAGATTCATAACTGCTTACGCAGAGGTTTCTGACCATTTATGTCAAAAAGCTGGGGGGCAATTGTCTTCTAATATTGTAAAGCAAGAGTGAAAAAGCAATATACCCTTGCAATGATGGTTCAACTTGCCTTGAGAAGGAATGGGATGAAATAAGCAGAATTTTCTCCCTGTTTAAATATTTCAATGCCATAGCAAGCCATTTTCCAAGGAGAGCGATGTCTGTTTAATTGAATATGAAATAACAGATGAGATATTCTTTTCTATACTTTATTCTTATTAGCCTTTCCAATAAAATTTAGCAACATCTAAAATTCCTGAACACTATCCATAGTGGAATTTGATTTGTGAGTCAACAGTATTTTTTAAATAAATACCTAAAATTTGCTAATATCCATATTGGTTATTCGTAAGACCTCTGAAACAATCCTAATATTCCATCTTAGAAAACCATGGCTAAAGGCCTTAAATAATGTTAAGTATGTTTCTTACATTAAGATGATACTAATTTAACAAAAGGTATATTTTCATATTTAGTAGATACCCCTGAATGTTGGCTCTCATGGGTGAAAGGACAATTACTCCCATAATATTGCCTAATATCACTATTGCCCTATTTTGGTTTAATATCCATACATTTCTTAATATAAAGCATACAGAGGTCAGTATGCTTTAAATATGTGATTGCACTTTTGAATCATAAATCAAAAGCTTGGAACTTACTACTATGTCAAGAATTATGCACATATTGTGTACAAGCAGCAGCAAAATAGAATACTCTTTAATATTGGAAAGTCAGTGCAATTACAGATTTACAGTCTGGATTGCTGTTCTCTTTATCCTCTGTAATCAAGGTTTAATGATGTACTTTAGGAAGTGAATGGTTTTCTACATATAACAAACTATGTTTTTGTTTTATTTTTTCTTTTTGATTTGTCTTTGTATTTCCCCTCCTCCCCCCCGGCTATTCTTTTTCCTTCTTTCTCTCTCTTGGAATAGTAAATTAATATTCTAGAGACAAATTGTGTCCTTGAGTTGTGCATATCATTGTCTCCTTTAACTGTCCTCTATGGTAAAAAATTTGAACTTAGTTCTTCCTGTTTCATGCCAGTTGAGTGAAAAGATACTATTTACATTAAGTTAGAGTTTTCTATTATGTCTAGATAAGTATGTTGGCTTCCTATTTTTAATAGATCCTACTGTAGTCTTCTATTTTGTTAACTAAGAATCTTTCAAGTTTTAACAAAACATGCAATTCTAATGGAAGGTAGAACTTACTTACTTACCAGTTTACAGTTGAAGGGAAGGAGAACAGCTTAACCATGACAGTGGTTTATAGTAATGGTTTACAAACTGTAGATATACTTTACATCTACTTGTGGATTAGTTTATATAGAACTGTATTGTAGTTTGCTAAAATAATTGCCAGGTGAAGTAGTTTTGGAACAGATCTGGAACTTACCTTTGCAACAATATGCCATTTCCTTATAGCAGCTGTGAAGCCATCACTATGGTTACAATCAGTCATTAACCACTATGTAGATAACTGTTCACAATCGTTATCCTCATCTAATTACTAATACGCTTATTAATATTTACTGTCTGTAGATTTTTCTGTTATCATAGCAGGATGCTGACATTTTCCAAGCTAATTGTATGATTTTTTTTGCCTTGTATTGATAGCTAATGACCATGGTCTTACATTTTAAAGCCTAATATTGCTTTTTTTATTATGCCATAGCTAGTGAAACGTTAGCACTTACTCATTGTCTTACATGGCATTCATCAATAAATAATTTCCATGCTAGAATATTAGTTTGTCTCCATTTTGTTAGTATGAACTGTCATTAGCTTATTGTGTGAATGAAGCCAGTAACACTCAAAATAGCTAGAGTAGGAGGAGTTCTAAATATATCCTAAATGTTTCATGGGAAGAAAAATTATTTAAATGTACACTATTTTCGGGAGAAAATGCTGTCTATGTATTGATGAAAATGGACTATCTACTGATGTATAATCCTTTTACATAGTGGACCTACAAGAAGGCAAAAATATATTGGGAAAAATATTAGAAGAATAGACTGAGAACATCAGTAATTAGTTAACAAGTGCTTGCTGGTAATTACAATAATGGCTAATTATTGGAAGAACAAATTTATTTCATGACTTCATATAAATGGCTGAGAGCGTAATAATTGGGCTTTTGAAAGATAACATTTTTCAGATGGAAAATGTTCTAAACTAATTATTTTAGTGATTGGATATTGTTAACGTAAATGGAACTATACATGAATAAAAGTTAAACAAAGAATACTAACAATGTTATTTTAAGTACAGACTGATTTTAAAAAGTGTTTAATTTTGACTGTTGTTGCTGTTTTGATATTTTATTATTTTTATTATATTGATCCCTTTATCTAGTATAGTGGTTCTCAGTCTGTGGTCCATGGAGCCCTGGGGAGCTGTGATGTCACCAGGGATCCACGAAGAAATGCTATAATTTAAATCTTAAATCTTGGGGGGCAGTGGCCATGGTCCATGGCCACAAAATTTATTTCTGTGGTAAAAAGGTTGAGAGCCACTACTCTAGTCTTTGCCTTCCAATCATACAGATAGTTGCCATATTCCAGATTCTAACTAGAATTGTTGCTTACAATGCAACATTGTTGCTTATATTGCTTAACTTCTTAAAGTCTTTCTGTGCTTTTTCTGTAGGGTATTGTTGTTTAGGTGTAAGCTTGGTGTTCTACAGTATACAGTTGTCAGACCATTCACTACTATTACTGCTTTGTAAGTATAAAATAATACAAGAAATGTTTTGCTATTAGAATTTAGTGTTTTCTCCTGCTATACTTAAACCAAGAATTGTTAATGTAATACACAGCTATGCAGACAAAATAGGTAAGATCCCATCTAATCTTAAAACTTAACAGTTGCCAAAATATATGAGATTTTGTGAATATTTTTGGGTCTACCTTGTATCAGTACAGGATTATAATTTGTTCAAAATTCATTCCCAATTCAGGAATGGAAAATAAAAGAACAGAACCCCTAGTCCAGTGATGGCGAATCGTTTAGAGACCGAGTGTCCAAACTGCAACCCAAAACCCATGTATCATCAGGTGCCGGCTGGGCGTGGCCCATTGGCTGGGCGTGGCCCATTGGTGGGCGTGGCTGCAGTGGTAACGGCAGACTGGGTGGGACTAAAAAGTTTAATCAATTCCAACTTTGCGAGATCTTTTTTTCCCCACGAGTTGAAATTGATTGATCGATTGAATCTTTTTTTTTTCACACAGCGGCAGAGACTTAAAGTGAAAAAGTTTTATAAAACCCAGCTGAAGGCCTAGGACTGGGGCGACGGTGCACATGCCCACAGAGAGGGCTCTGCGTGCCACCTGTGGCACGCGTGCCATAGGTTCGCCACCACGACCCTAGTCTATGACGCTGGTATTAAAAGCACGACCACAGAAAAACACTTTTAATAAAATATTTCTTTTTTTAAAAGATTAAGTAGTTGTGGATCCAGTCACCTTTTTACTCCCTGCTCCAGTAGCTTCACAAAATTTCTATAGGTAAAACACTATACAATCAAGCCAGAGATATTTTACAAGTTTCATCTACCATATTAAACTATGTATCTTGTCCTCTCTTATTTGTTTAGAATTTATCCATCATAAATGAGTGAGTCTCTAAGACTAGCTCTGTTTCAGCTGTACTGCACGAGTTTCTCTGCAATAATTTGTGTTCAATTCTTTCAGAATCTGTGAATTGATTGGTGTCTATGATGAAGGAAATTTTAGCTTTAAAAATGCCTGGACCTACCTGGTATTTATCAACAATATATCCCAGCTCGTAAGTAGTGAAACTTTGATATTCTTTCTATTTACAGTGAGATTAAATAATGCTTTTGCCTTTTATTTTAAATTCAGATTCTTGATAAGAAAATTATCTGAAAAATGTAAACAGTCTTATGCATTTTCTTAACAGATACATCTAGAAATATATTTAGCATGTCATGATATTTAATTTCATGGTATTAAATATTGGTGGAATTGCATGCAAGTGAGAAATTTATGAAAGGAGATCGACAATGATATTTGATCCTTTTTAGGTATATTACACTATTGTGTGTAGAATACAATTTAGTCTTCTTCATCCCTCTTAGAGATTGCATACAGTTTATAAAATTAGTTTGTTTAGAATGAATGTTATCATAAATGTCAGAAGTCCTCTATTTATTGAAAAAGAAATATAAAGTTTTTAAAATAATTCATGCAAGAATAAGGTAGCAGTCCTTTTCTTGATATCCCACAGAACATAGATACAATATGTTGGCCTAATAACTTCTGAAATGTTATGATATAAAGAATAAAAACAGTCCAAATATTGAAATGGCAGATAAGCATTGTTATCCCTCTGTTTTAGTTTGCCATGTATTGCCTTGTGTTATTTTATAAAGTACTGCGAGAAGAACTGAACCCAATCCGACCTGTAGGAAAATTTCTCTGTGTGAAAATGGTGGTTTTTGTTTCCTTCTGGTAAGTGAAATAAGTTAAAATATTAACTAAATATATATATTTTGTGAAGTCTCTTATATAAATTAAACTATAAGTAGAAATCTAACTTATTGGCAGTACAGATAGGGTCAAAAATACTAATACCACTCACTTTTTTGTCAAAGAATTCCAATTTACTGTGAGTTAAATTGAAACTGACATCAGTAAATACCATTTATTTATGTCAGTTTCAACTTATGTCACAGTAAATTTCAGTTTCAACTTATGTCATTGAAATTTGGAATTCTTTGAGAAAATGTGGAGCAGTATAATACTTTAGGATACATCTACAAGTAGTTTTCCTCCATCATTTTGGTTAGAAATTTGTTAATATCTGAGTTTTTTTAAAAGACAAAATTCTGTTGTTTTTTTCAGTGCAAATTTTGATTTCATGCTGAACTTATGTTAATATGCAAGCCCCAGAGTTTTGGGACAATGTGTAATTAAACTTAATTTTTTTCTTTTATTAATTTATTTTGGTGAATGCACATTTTTTTAAATATCTATTTGGACCAAATGACTACAAATCCTAGTTCTTCTTTCACTGCTGGTTTATGATTATAGTCTTTCAAACTTTATTATATGTATTTTTTTCATTTGAAAATATATGTACTGTATCATTCCATAATTTCTTTATATGGGCAATATAATTTTATAAGTGATAACCAAATTGTTTGATAATTTCATCTTTTTAAAACAGGCAAGCTGTACTTATTGCAATATTGGTGAAAGTTGGTATTATTTCTGAAAAGCACACATGGGAATGGCAGAGTGTTGAAGCTGTAGCAACTGGTCTGCAAGTAAGTTAAACCAGCTTTTTAACCATCTTTTGTTCCCTTATGCTGCATAAGCTCTCCTACATAATAGGAGTGACGATGCTATAAATGTTATCTTAGCTATGGATTAGTAAGAGGCAATACATGAATGTTTTCAGCCTTACTGTGTAGGTATCATATGATCTCTCTATATTATATTCAATCCTTTAATCTAAAGGATTAATACAAATTTAATTTAAACCTATCCCAATAAAGCAGAAGTTCCCACATTTTCTTGGTTCATGGCAGTGTTAAGTGTCTTAATTTTTTCATGGTCTCCTTAGATAAATCTGTGATCTCTTGAGTTGGTAGCACATGTAGTGCCCAGTGTCATGGTTCCGATAGATGAAACTCTTCAAAAGAACTTCGAGGCATTGTTTACCTTAAAGAATCTTTTATTTGAGAAACAAAGTATCAGCACTACATAGTTGAAACCAAAAACTAAATTCTCCTCCCCTGGATACAAAGTAACAAAGTGCAATTCCCTCTTCCAATAAACAGTCATAAATCACATTCCCCAATTAGCTTGAAGTGCGAGCTTTCTCCCCAGCTCTCCAGCCCCCAAAACACTACACTATCAGCTCTGGGCCCAATTATCCTTGGGTTCCCACGATTGAGTTATTATTGTTATGACTAGCTGGACTCTCATCCCTATTCCCCCTCCCAGCATCAACGAACTCTAAAAGCAGTAGAGAAAATGGCTGCATTTCCATCTGTTGTCAAAGCAAGAACATCCGATGTTAGCAGCGTTGACACCCAGTATATTTCCCTCAAAAATTTTAAAATATGCCTTAGCATTCCCATGAGTTTACAGCAGTATCCCAATATGCTTTAATAATGACAAACCTGGTCATGTAATGTTTCCTATTGGTCAGTAGTTAATATAACATCTAGAAATGTATAGGCCTACTCCTTAAGTGGAAACAGTCTTAAGGTTTCTACATACTTGGACCAATAAAAATTGGTGTAGTATGAGAGTATATGGGGGGGGGAAAGGACAGTGTACCTGCATAGCTTTTATAAGTGATGCTGATCTTCCAAAGGAGTCCACAGTGGTTTAGAAAAAAAATATTAAAGTAACCAATTAATAAAAAATAATAAATACATTAAAAGGAAAAGCAATAAGAAAAGCAATTTTGCTCCTAGAAAGAAGATAGATGAAGTGGGGGCAGATTAACCTTTTATGGAAAAGATTTGGTAATTGGGATATTCCTATTGAGAAGACCAATTCCTGTTCACCACATTGTAGGGCATATTAATTGCAAAATCACAAATTGGGCCTCTGCAGCTAATTGATATTAATGTACGGGGTAGACAATTTTATAAGTATGTGAATCAAAGTGTGCAGCCTTTATGGATTAATGCTGATATCTTACACTGGGGCTGGCAGATGATATTTATTGCAGTGCTTTAGAACCAGTATTAGTTGTTTTCATGCATATATTTGTTCAGTAGTGAGGATAGTTGTATTTTGCAATGGATGAAACTTCTGGTCTGTATTCAAGGTAATCCCATGAAGTGTAGAATCATGATTTGCAGTATTTATTGGGTGTTACATTTATTGCCCATGGGATGGCATACCCAGAATCAAGAACTGATGGCGTCTCAGTTTTGAGAGTAGAAACAGGTTTATAGCCCTGAAGAGAGAACTAGATATTGGATTTTCCCCTCAGTTCTTTATGAGGTTAGAGTTTGGGTTAGATGTTCCTTAAGAAACAATAGTGGGATTATGGTTGGTCATGCCCCTCATACCATTGCTAGTCCTTAAAACTGTTTTTTTCAATTGATTTTAATTGGTGAAAGCATGCCATTCTAAAAATATTGTACATAAAAATGGTCATTAAAGTAGAAATTCCTACAGTTTGAAGTGGCTTAATTATGGAGTGAATAGGAATAAAATTAATTTTTCTTTTCTTAGGATTTTATCATCTGTGTCGAAATGTTCTTTGCTGCAATTGCTCATCATTACAGTTTTACCTACAAGCCTTATGTGCAAGAAGCTGAAGAAGGATCATGTTTTGATTCGTTTCTTGCAATGTGGGATATTTCAGATATCAGAGCAGATGTAACAGAACAAGTTCGCAATGTTGGTAAGCAACAAATGAAAATATATCTTTAGCAAATAATTATTAAATATAAGTACTTTAGTTGTTCAGTTAATATTTTAATTTTTTATCATGTTTAATTAATGACTGTGTTTAAAAAATTTTGTCTTTAGGAAGGACAGTATTTGGTCAGCCAAGGAAAATGTTTTTTGGTGAGGATCATGAACAAAATGAACATACAAGTTTGTTGTCAACATCCAGTCAAGACCCAATTTCTACTGCTACTTCTGTACCATCATCACCTGTTGGTCACTACCAAGGATTTGGACATACTCTGACTCCAACAACGCCTTCTGACCCTACAGCTGCTGATTTGTGTAATTCTGTAGAAGAGAATGAGGATTTTTCTGTTCAGTCAGACAAACGTATAGATAAAATTTAAAACTCTCTTTGCTCAAGGGGCCTTCCTTAGACATTACGATCTGCTACTCTTATTTTGGAAGTACATTTTCTCCAGTAGGATTAATTATTGAAAAAATACTAAAATAAGTCAGATGGTTGGGCTTTACTTTTAATCTCTCAACTAAAGTGAAAAAATATGCATTTGTCATTTGATGAAGTTACCATGCATAAAAAACATAGTTTTAGTGCTATAATATAGTACATAAATATTGAATTTAAGTAGAAATAAAATACTATGGAACACATAATGTATATTGTATACAGTTCAAAACAACTCACGGGCACAGAATTTTTACAATAAATGAGAACATATGTTGAGATTTGAGATGGGAAGGGTTTTTAAATAGGATTCAAATTCTGATTCCCCCCCTCAGTCAAATATACCAGAATCTTTACAAAGCTAATATTTAAAGACTACTAGGACATATCTTAAAATTGTTCTTTTAAAAAAGGCATGATCAGCATATAATAAAGAAAAGTTAATTTATTTGAGTTAGCCTTGAAGATTCAATAATTTAAAACAGTGTTTTCAAGCTTAGCAACTTTAAGATTGTTGATTTCAACTCCCATAATTCAGCATGAAGGGTGGGGAATTATGAGAATTGAAGTCCACACATCTTAAAAGTTTCCAAGCTTGAAAAACATTGATCTGAAATCTTTATTAAGATTGTATTAAGTGTATGTTATACACTACTGAATGAGTTTAAAAACATTCTAGTTAGCACTATCAAGTGGAAGATATTTGTCTAGATAGAAACAATTATACAGTTGTAAAATATATGGATGTAATAAATTAATGTGGCTTTAGGTTTTCTCACAATTTTTTTTATCATGTTTATACATGTTTTGCATGCTTGCCATGTTACACATATAAAAATTTGCACCAAGAATTGTATTTTTGAAATAGCACCTTCAAGAGCTCAATGTTTTAATATTCAAACATGAGGTTTTTCTTAATCAATCTTGAAGTGGGTAAAGTCATGCTACAAGTATTTTACAGTAGTATGTAATTACTTGGCCTTATTTAGTGGACTACATATTTTGTTTAACCTCATTGTGTCCTTAAGTGAAATTGATTAAAGCGGCAAAGAGATACTTATTGTCTCATACTGTATATAAGTAAATAAAGTTTTATTTAAATTTTGTGTTGCATTCTTCTAACATTGAGGAAAATAATCCTCTTGCTCTGCCCATTAATAAAATAGAAAAATGTTGTTGGCTCTAATGAAGAATCTGAATTTCCTTGATACCAGGCTGTAAAAGAACCCAATAAATTATTCATTAGCATCTTACATTACTTTACTTACAGTATATTACTCTGCTGCCCCTTTATAATCTAATATTAATATGCAAGAAATGAGTAAAAATGCATGCCTTTGCTCTTAATTTTCAATCTATTTTTTTCTACTGTTGCAATATGGAAGTATTTTTATAGGCAATTTTTAGGCAATGGTTCTTAGCATCCTTTCTCTCTCTCTCTGCATTTATATATATATTCCTGTTTTTTCTTTTGTTCCCCTTGCATTTCTTTTTCCTCTCAGGCTGGTTCCTGATAACTTTGGTTTCTGTTCTGTATTGTTCATATGCATCATTTCAGATAACTTGTCAACAAATTCCTAAGTGCAAACACAATTATTCCCCTCACCTTTTTTTATGCTTCTTACATAAAAAAGGAAGATCCAGCTAGTTAAAAGAGCCATTTAGGACTTTAGATTAAGAAATGATAAATGAGACAATAAATTGGATATTTACTGCATTTTATTCAGCTGCTCTTGTGAGTCTTGAAAACTCCCTTTAAAAGTTTTAAAAGTTCCAGTTGAGGTTCCAGTTGCTGTTATTTTGAATACATCAGATGGTGCTGGCATGTAGGCTCTTTTTCTTTAAATAGGAAATAGAGCTTTAATGGGAATTGACAAAAATACGCTAAATAAAAATGATTATTGGATGAGGTACAAAATAAATATATACTCTGCTCTTTATTTTGTATTATGTATTATAAAATAGTTTTGAACAAGAACATGCCTTTTTTCCTATCAGGAAGTTCTCTAAAAATGAAGACTTATACTAGAATCATTTTAACATTATACATCATATTGTGGCAAGGTACAGTGCATTCAGAAAGTATTCAGACCCCCTTTACTTTTTGTTATACTGCCTCCTGGTTCTATAGTTGTTGAAATTCATTTTTTTCTCATTAATCTACACTGAGGAGAGGCTTCCGTCTAGCCACTCTGCCATAAAGCCCATATCGGTGGAGGGCTGCAGTGATGGTTGTCCTGGACCTCTGTCCCATATCCACACAGGTTCTCTAGAGCTCAGTCAGAGTGACCATCAGTTTCTTGGTCACCTGTCTTACTAAAGCTCTTCTGCCTGGATTGCTCAGTTTGACTGGGCAACCAGGTCTTGTAAGAGTCCTGCCGAACTTCTTCCAGTTGAGAATTATGGAGGCCACTATGCTCTTAGGAACCTTCAGTGCAGCAGAAATTTTATTGTAGCCTTTCTCAGATCTGTGCCTTGCAATAATCCTGTCTCTGAGCTCTGCAGGCAGTTCCTTTGATTTCATGGCTTTTGCTTTCCTACAGTATGCATTGTCAGCTGTGAAGCCTTCTATAGAGAGGTGTGTGCCTTTCCAAATCATGTCCAATCAATTTAATTTATCACAGGTTGACTCCAAACAAGTTTAGAAACATGAGAAATGGGAGGCATCTGAGCTAAATTTCAAGTATTGTTGCAAAGGATCTGAATACTTACGCCAATATGATATTTCAGTTTTTTTCTTTTTAATAAATTTACAGACATTTCTAAAATTCTGTTTTCACTTTTTCATTATAGGATACTAAGTGTAGATTAATGAGAAAAATGAATTTCAACAACTGTAATATCAGGCTGCAGCATAACAAAATTGACAAAACTGAAGGTCTGAATACTTTCTGAATGCACTGTATTTTCACTCTTGTAAAATTAATGATTACCATTTCAAGATCTTTTAGGACTAATGATCTAAAAAACAGTATTACCTTCTTTGCCAGTCAATTCACTATTTTAGTTATCTGCAAATGTAAGAAAGAACAGGCATATTGTAGAATTTTAATTATATTTTTATACTTTTTATTTAGTAATTTTCTACAATGTAAAAAAAAACCAATGCTTCAAGTCCATAGTATTTTTTTGGTAATTGAGAAACATTTTATACATTATAAAATATTCTATACAGATTAACTTCTGCAAATTGAACAAGTATTTTAAAATCAACACTTTGCATAGATTACTATATTATATAACATAAATTTGGAATTTAGACATTCAAAACTAATTAAGAAAAGCTATTTATATTTTACTGTTTTACTACCACACTGATGTTGCTTTTGTAATACTGAATACTTAGAATAACCTTTTCTCCTTTTTGAACCTGAATGGGTTTATCAAGCACAATGGCCGCTTGTTTCCAGTGAGATGACTTGCTTGATGTATCCAAAACAATATCGTTATCCAGATATACATGATACCAAAATGGAATACCAGTCACTTGACCCGATTTACAAATCTCCACCTATAAAATTAATAGGTGTGAAATTACTGTTCAGCAGTAAACTTTTTTTTATATAAAATTAAATTGAGCATGATTCCCTAAAGAAGTATATAATGTGCACAAGTGCATGTCATTTTGCCATTTTTATAGCTTGTTACAGATGCTTCTGAAGGAGGAAATACAGAGCCAAAGTTCATTAATGATTTTGGATAAAAAGGTGGAAAAACACTTATTGAATTGGGTGTGACGAATAATACCCTAGAACAGGACTTTTCAACCAGTGGTACGGGTACCACCTGTGGTATATTGGCACCTGGCAGGTGGTACGCGACCATCCTAAAAAAGTGGTAGCGGGGGAGGGAAATGAGCTGAACAGGTGACAGCACCGCACAAGCCTGAGCGAGAGATGGCTGGAGCTGCAGGAATGTCAGGGCTCAGCAGAAGCACCAGGCTCCAGCTGGAGCTCAGTGCTGATCCTGGAGCTTCTGCTGAGCCCAGAAGAAGCACCGATCAGCTGGAATGTTGCAGCCTCTCCAGGTCTTGTGATTTACATTCAGATGCTTGGCAATTGATTCATATTTATGACGGTCAGTGTCCCAGGGTCATGTGAAGTGACCAAAACCTGCTGCAACCACCCAGCAGATGGGGGGGAATAAAAACCAAACACCCCCCCACCCCATCCCCGCTGCCAATCCTCAACAGAAATGCTCACAACAATGAAAACCTCGGACAGGAGGAAGAGCGCAGCTGGGTGGGCAGGCAGGTGTCTTGCTCGGCTGTGGCTTGGGGGGCACTTTTTTCAGTGTCATTGTAACTTCGAACAGTCACTAAGCGAACTGTTGTAAGTTGAGGACTACCTGTACTTCATCACTTTTTTCCTTTGGGGGGGGTCAAGTTTTTGACACCTTGCTAGGCGACTGGTGGTACTCGGATGTTGCCATATCCTAAAAGTGGTACAATAGGTGAAAAGGTTGAAAAGCCCTGCCCTAGAATACAAAATTCAAAACAATCTTGATGTGTTTAAAAAAATGAGGTCAAATTAACAGAATGAAAGAATGTCAGCAGAAACAGAAAATTCAGAGGAAACAAATCCAAACATAGATACAGGATGATGGATATCTGGCATAATAATTATTGGGGAAAAAAATATTTTGGCATAATAGTTGATTGCAAACTGACTGAGGCAGACAATACAATTTTAGGCTGTATCAGTAAACTTCCAAATCATTAGAAGTAATAATTTTATTCTATTTTATTCAGGTCAAGCCCATATCAAATATTGTGTCCAACTTTAAGAACTATTCAGAGAAACTGGAACTTATTCATAGAAGAATAATGTAGATCAGGAAACTAGAACTAAATCCCATGAACTAATGTAGTTGGCCACGCTAAATCTTAAAGAGGGATAACAATATGGCCAGTTCAACTCATTCACTCAGACAAATGGTAAACTCCATTGAATACATTAAAATAGAGTGTTATTAGCTATATATTTGGACTATTTTAATTTGGATTCCAGCAACAAGCAAGATGTTGGACTCAAACTAAAAGCTGCTTCTTCTAAAATTGATTTTTTTCTATAAATACGTATGCATTTTGCATAAATCTGATCTAAGTAAGTAAACTCTACAAATTAATTTTGGCAAACTAATGAGGTGGTTCTATTATTATTAACATCTGGGGCCATTTTTTGCTGTGTTTTATCATTTTTAATGTTTTAGTAATAATAATAGTTACTTGGAAACTATTTTTTTTTTAATATTGTTGCATGCTTTGTTGAGTCATTTGATTTGTGAGATGGGCAGCTATATAAATTTGAGAATAAATAAACAAGAAAGCAATCAAGCTGTATAAATTTTTGGATATCTATTCTGTAGACTTACCTCAACTTCAGTACTGCTGTTATTCAAGTGGGGATTCATGACATCCACTCGCAGAAGTTCTACTGAGTTGCTTAAAGGTACATATGGGAGTGTGGAGAGATCCAAAAAAATGCGGATAGGTACCTGAAACAGAAAGTTTTAAGATTCTGTACGAAGTACAATACAACATACAACAAAATCTTCCATCTATGTTCCATCCTGACATTTATGCATATTTCTAAGTCTTAAGAATTTGTGTGGATAAAACTGTTGGTGTTAAACCTATACTATGTAAATATGTCCCTGTGTCAATATTGATAGTGGCAAAATAACTGCAAATTGTACTACTTTATTGACAGAATTCAGGATTCCAAGTTATTCCAATCAAAATAGTATAGAATTAAAGATGATCAAGTTTTAATGGCAGGAATGTATGGAGTGGTATAAATTTGAATAATAAATAAAAAAGTAAACAAACAGCATTAGTTACCAACAGGAGATGAAAGCAGGTGGCCAGTTTAATTTTGAAAAAAAACAAAACTATTGAAACTAACCATATTTACATTAGCTTCTCATAAATTGTACTTCTATTGAATTATCATATCATTGTATGCTTGAAGACTGTATAACAAAACATTAGAAGACTTTTAACATATACATGCCCATTAAGTCTCCATTATTTTCTTTAATCTATTTTCTAATTTTTCAATAAGCAGCTTTGCAAATTCTGGATACGAATGGGATCACACAGAATTGATTTGTCTTTAAAAACTTTTTTCTGGCTTCTCAATATTTGAAGGATTATCTGAATATAGAAAAATATAAATTGTTTCAAACCTTGAATTGGTTGATAAAAGGTGCTATGTTGAAACCAAGTGTGGGATCTGTCCCTTGAACAGCAGACTCAAGTAATAATAAATTGGATTCTACAAGCATTCCATATATTTTCACATGGTGTGGGAATATCTTTCCTCCAGAGTGAAGCAAACACCTAAATATAAAAATGTATAGAGTCTAATAAATATTTCAACTTTTCAGTTGTTTAACAATAGCATCAGCATATTAGTTTTTTATATTTCTAAATATTAAATATACTGAAACAGAAAATTGGTAAAGGTAAGTACACATTTTAATGTGTAAAAATGGCAGCTTAGTTGTTATACTGAAAACAAATTCTCAGATTTTATTTCTTTATAAAATTTATAGGCTGCCCATCTTACTTCAAAGTAATTCTGACAGCCTACAATCATAAAACTAAAAACAAATTAAGTTAATATAAAATCCAGAATACAATGGCCCAATTAAAAGATGGGGAGCATCGGGGGGGGGGTGTAGGTGAAATTTGTTGTTAAGAGATCCAACCACCTCCACTTGAGACTGGTTTGGACAAAGAAGCCTAAACAGCACAAAACTGTGCAGCCCAGTCCCAGCCCCCCTATCTGGCCCCAAAGGATACCTTGGTCAATGATATCAAAGGCTGCTGAGAGGTCAAGGAGAGTGAGAATGGTTGCACTACTCCATCTCACTCTTACCAGATATCATCATCAAGTGTGACCAATGCAGTTTCTGTCCCATAAACAGTCCTGAATCCTAACTTGAAGGAGTCCAAGTTTCATCCATCCTCTGAAGTTGCCAGGCCATTACCTTTTTCACAACCTTCCCTAAAAACGGGGAAGTTGGAAACTGGATGAAAGTTGTCCAGGCAGGAGGGATCCAGTAATGGTTTTTAAAAGGGGGTGAACCAGGGCCTCCTTAAAAGTCCCTGGAAATGTCCCCTCCTCCAGTGATGTGTTAATCACTGCCTGGACCAACCTGCTAGTCACCATCCTGAAGGCTTCCACTATCCGGGAGGGACAAGGATCTGACAGGTGGTGGCACTGACCACCTGGAGGATCCTGTCCACTTCCTCAGGTCCAACAGGGTCAATTGTTCTTTATACATTCTGCATTTGACTCCAAATAGTAGACTTTAAGATTGAAAAACAATGATGTTGAAATAATTAAAACTGTTAAACATTAATTTAGGTGAAAATATGTAGCATGAATTAAGCAAAATGCATTGACTGGGCATTAAAACCCCAACTTTTGATTCTGATGTGACCATGTAATTCTGCAACACTGAAAAACACAACAGCAAATTCATTATTTTAAAAATGTAAAACTAGACAGGATGGGCACATCTCAAGTCTCTTTAATTAAACATATTATCTAGTGGTACTTAGGAAGTATTCTTTGTTTGTTGCAGCACCTGTCTTCTGGAAAAGCTAGATGTATGACTCCCATCCCAGGGATGTTCTAAAAGGTGCTGAAAACCTGGCTATTCTCCCAGGCCTTGGGAAAGGTTGAGTATTAAGCCTCTGCAGGGTTTTTATTTGCTATGAATATTTTTCTCCCCAGACAATTAAGATCTTTGTTCTTTTAATACTATTTCTTGCTTTTACATTTGTAAGCTGACCAGTCTGTGATGGACTTGGTCTCTAAATTGTAAAATGTAATCAAATATTAACCTATTGATAAGTATATTTGTCATATAACTTGATTGGTGCAATAAAATCCAAGAAACTTGTTTCTTACATTACCTAGATATTGCAGCTTTTTCCATCACATCCTGCTGAATTAAACCAGAAGTTTCTATGACATCCAGAATTATAATACTCCATAATTTGTCAGATTTAGGTCTTTGTAGTACCTTGTTTTCATCTTGTAGATGACTAAGCCAAAACTCTAATGTTTCTCTGGGAAATTGGTTGACTTCTGAAATCAAACTGAGAGCTACTTGGTGTTCTTCTTTTTCAACAGAGCTGTATGCTTTAACTGCTCCAAATTTACCTGCAATTACTGGCAAAATTGAAAAGCCTTCTGATACATCCAATATATACAGAGGATCAACAGTTATAGAATGTTTGATCTGGTTCTTTTCAAGCTCATGGTGACCAACAACATCCATTGAATGTTGGTGACTTAACGATGACAATACTTTTCCTATTGCAATCTTAAAGGATTCATGATACTGCAGATTATTTAATAAAGCAATTTCAGTGGATTCTAGCATACATTCTTGGCCGACATTTTCCAGGGTGCTTGCTGTCTGAAGACTGGCTAGAGCACTGCAGAGTTCAGCTTCACTGGTCTTCTCCCTCAAGTTTCTTTCAACATCCGTTCCATATCCTGAAGTCTTAACGGAAATTTTTTGAATCCTTAGATAGCAGTCCTGGCAGCATATTTCCATTGCAACACCATCTCCGGATTTCACAGAATGATCTGTAAACCATAAAGAAATGACAATTGAAATACAAACTAATGCTATTAAAATGCATTTTGAAAAATATTTAATATTTAAATCAGGGCTTTTCAACCTTTTCACCCATTGTACCACTTTTAGGATATGGCAACATCCGAGTACCACCAGTCGCCTAGCAAGGGGTCAAAAACTTGACCCCCCCAAAAGGAAAAAAGTGATGAAGTACAGGTAGTCCTCAACTTACAACAGTTCGCTTAGTGACTGTTCGAAGTTACAATGACACTGAAAAAAGTGCCCCCCAAGCCACAGCCGGGCAAGACACCTGCCTGCCCACCCAGCTGCGCTCTTCCTCCTGTCCGAGGTTTTCATTGTTGTGAGCATTTCTGTTGAGGATTGGCAGCGGGGTGGGGGGTGTTTGGTTTTTATTCCCCCCCATCTGCTGGGTGGTTGCAGCAGGTTTTGGTCACTTCACATGACCCTGGGACACTGACCGTCATAAATATGAATCAATTGCCAAGCATCTGAATGTAAATCACAAGACCTGGAGAGGCTGCAACATTCCAGCTGATCGGCGCTTCTTCTGGGCTCAGCAGAAGCGCCAGGATCAGCGCCGAGCTCCAGCTGGAGCCTGGCACTGATCCTGGTGCTTCTGCTGAGCCCTGACATTCCTGCAGCTCCAGCCATCTCTCGCTCAGGCTTGTGCTCGCTCAGGCTTGTGCGGTGCTGCCACCTGTTCAGCTCATTCCCCTCCCCCGCTACTTTTTTAGGATGGTCGCGTACCACCTGCCAGGTGCCAATGTACCACTGGTTGAAAACTGTACCACTGGTTGAAAAGTCCTGATTTAAATAATTGTTTTCCAGTTGTTGGAGAATAATTCATCTGTAAACCTTAATGCAGTTCGACAACACATGTCAAGCAGCTTACGATAAACAGATCTACATGTTGCACTATGCAAATATTTTATTTTAGCCATTGCTTGTGTGTATTTATATAATATTGAGCCACAAATAGTTATTTTTAAACAATAGTGTACTTAGTAATAATCCATTACTAAGTGTGTAATTTGCAGTGATGTTCAAACTAAGATAGTATTGGAAACAAAAAGGCCTAGTTGAATCAGGCATTCAGTATTTGTGTAAAAATTACTTCAAAATCGTATTTTAATTTTAATGAAATAGTTTAAAATGATAAAAGGGAAGGTGAAAAATGGGATAAGACAGGCATTTAAACAGGTATTTTACTTAGCTACATAATCCCACTCTTTTTGTGGAATTTGCATTTCAGTCTTTATCCAAGATAACCACCAAATTCCCATAATCCAAATTTCAATTTAATTCTTCAAGAAATGGAGAAAGCACAAAGAGTATTATATTTATTAAATATTCCATTATAGAAAGCTACGGAGATTAGAGGTTAGGTCTGTACTAACCTCCTGCTGAGGTATAATCCAGACGATTGTGGGAAGGCCTCAAAACAGCTGCACCAAGTTTGCAATGGCTGAAGCTGTTTCAGGGAATGGGTCCTTAAAGTGCTTCACTTGATTGATTTGTATACACATACTGTTAGAAATTAACAATATATTCCTAAGTATGTTTTCTTGAGTTTGGATGCAAGTATGTTTACTGTCAGATCTGGGTGGCTTCCAACTGAGTGGAAGACCTGATTGTTTGCTCAGGCCTTTAGCTAGTTGGGTGTAAGAATGGGTGTGTGCTTTGCTGCTTTCCGGGTTTTGTCATCTCTGAGTTCACTATTTTATTGCTGTGGTTTTATTATTTTATAGTCACATGCTTATGTGAACCACCCAAAGTTGTTGGCAGTCGGGCAGTGTAAATAGGAATAAAACAAATAATCATAACTCTTTTTTTGCTGACTAAAAATCACAAATAACTAAGCTATGACTAACTCTAGTTATGAATGAAAACAGATTATAAAGTTCCAGCTACAAGATTTAGGTTTCGCTTTTCTCAATGTTGTTTATTTCTATCTCTCAGTCTTTCCAAATGCTTCATTACTATCTCTTGAGTCCTAATGAAACAAAGCATTATGATTGCTTTTACTAAACCCATTCTAAATCTATAAATTTCACTTATTAGATAAAGAAATATCACTAATTTACTTCTGTAAAAGCAAATCTTATTAAGAGATGTAGTGTGATGAATGGAAAACAACAATAAAATTTAACTAAATCCAAGTCACAGGAAGAAAATGGAAACGAGCTAGCCAACTCAAAACAGTTGGCTAAGTTGTTAAGTAAGACAGGAAATAAACCTTAAGTGCAAGAAACCTAAAGCTCTATAATTAGGGATATTTATGATTAGTTCTGAAGTTCTTTTAGATATGGCTTCCTAATTTTCTGCAATATGTATTCTGATTTCTTGGATCTCCAGGTATGATTTAGTTTTACCCAAATAGGTGAACTTTGACAAGTTCAGTATTTTCCACGGTGGAGTTCTTCAATACTTTTTTTCTTTTTGTTTAAAGAATAAAATTGTGTATTATAGGTTAATAATTATTAAATTATTACCGTAATTGTGTATTTATAGGTTAATAATTAATAAATCAGGTTCCCTATGTGCAGTGTCTCTGGAGAGAGAAGAGAATTGAATATATCAGCTATATGTGCAAGGCGCCTCAACAACTGACCTGATCAAGAATAATAGGCAGAAGCTAGATTTAGTTTTACCTATCCCCTAACTCTCAGGGAGAAGATTTATTCTCTTTTATACAGTAAGCATAATCTTTTCTTGGAGGTTTTAATCCTTTGAAGTTAGATAATATCTTCAAAACAAAATAAGAGAATAATAGTCAAAGGTAAAGTCTAGATTATTTAAATTACTAACAGGCAATTATAAATTAAATCATTTTCCTTTTATTCCAGTATTTTGGTTCCTTTGGTTGGGGAAAAAGCCAAAAGAAAAACATATTCTTTCACTAGAAAATAGAACCTTGTTGGACTCTCTTTCTTTTTATTGTTTCAAGGATGAGAATATCTAAAATTTGGCACAATCTCCATAACCTTTGACTTTTCACTGTTCTTCTTGAAAGTTATGTCTATGTGATAAAATACACTTGTATGTGCGCATGTGTGTAACATTAAGACAGAGATATACACTACTGCCCCAAAGCTTGTGCAACCTTTATTTCTTTGACTAATTTGATGTCTCATAACTCCCAAAAATGCTGACTGCGCACAATACATCAAAACAATAAAAAATGGCATTAGTCAAATAAGGAATAGAATAGATTCAAAGAAGAGAAAGCAGAGCAAAATGGTGAACCTGGAAAACCCTCAAAGCCCCAATAATTGACATCCAACAAATAGAGCACCAACCACCCTGGAAGAACATGGCTCTTTAAAATGCTAACAGGGTAGGTACTGTATGGATCTCAGAAAGAACCTCCTATCTTTATTTTTACAAGTTCATGTAATCAAATGACATTTTTATCTATAAATCTGTACTTTTATATGATTAATTTCATTTTTTTTCCATTTTAACAAAAAAAATTCACTTTTGTTTCAATAGAATGAAAGACATACCAAGGAGACTTTGTACAGGATAGACTGCTTGCTCCCAACAGGTGTCCACATTTGGACTTGTAGAAAGAGTAAGTTCATCATCAAGCTGCAGTGTAAACCAGACTACAACAGCATCTAGTATTCCGTCTTTAATAATGGGTATATTCATCTTGGATGGCTTACTAATCGACAAATTTTTTAGCTCCTGGTCAAGTATAAAAGAAAAATATGATGGTAAGTTACAGTTCACTGTTAATCACTTTCTACCCCAAAATGTAATTTATTAAATATTTGCTTTTAAAAACTGCTCAAATATAGAATTTATTACAAAAAAGTAGATAAATAGTAATAAGTCAGGTACAATATATAATGAAATAATTTTTAAAGAAATGTAAATAATTCTTGCTCACATTCTTCGAATATTGTAGATACACTGATCCAGATTTTCCCAAGGAGTATACAGCTATACCTAGAGTGCAGCTACATAGTAATCTCTAACCAGCCTTGGCTGATTTGTAAAAGTTTTGCAGAGTTGACCTTGCTTATGACCAACAAGAAAAATTAAAGCTGTAGGCTAGACTGTAATTCACAGGAATATTTCCTAAGAAGTTAGCAGCCAAATATTTCTGGATTGTTCACCCAAAAACAACATAGATATGTTTATGGAGACATCAGAAAATGTCACTTTTATTTCTTGCTAGAATATCATAACCAGCTGAATGTCTACAAATAAAACAAATATATTGATCTGTGAATTCTGCACAGCCTAAGAATTGTGCTACTAGATTAAAGATATTGCAATTGGTGAAGAAGGCTGCAACAACTCAGTGATAATAATATTGACTGACTATATTATTGACTGATTAGATTGACTATACAGTAATATCTGGATTCCCAAATATAATTTGCATATGCCAATAATTGGCTGTCTTCAACCAGGGTGGGAAAAAAAGAACATTATGATTCCCATTTAAACATACTGCTTCAAACTATTAACTGTATAGAAGAGTTACATATTAAGATTTTGCCTTTATGGCTAAGAAATAAAAACCTTGCTTATGACAGAAAAAACATTCATCTTCTTTTAAGGCATATAATTTGCTCACAGATTAGATGCAATGATAGTTACTTTATATATTTTTTTCCTTCAAAGAAATAAATGACTTGGTACAATTGTTTGAGCTATCTTCCAAATTAATTTATCTTTCTAATATACAATGACCTGTAGAAATCTTCCATTACTTTATTTTTCAGGTGTTTCTACCTCCCTGTTTCTCTATTCCCAAATTATGTTGTTGATTAAGCTTAAATTTTTATTTCACAATTTTACTTTGGTTAAATTCTGCCTTAAATATAGAAACTGACTTCAGTAAGTAATCTCTTTTGTTTAAGCAATGTAACAATATCATTCATACATATTAATGTCAATAGGTAACAGTAGTTGCATGCACAGAAAAAATGCCATTGTGATAGCTGACAAATAGATTCTACAAGATTAGGACAACCAATTGGGTGAAGGTCAGTAAAATTTTACATATTAGTCATGCATCTAAAACAAGGGTCCCCAACCCCCGGTCCAGGCTGCACAAACAAGCAAAGCCCCATCCATCAGATGCAAGCAACATACAAAACCACGCACCCTCCGGTCCGTGAAAAAACCTCTCTCCACATAACCGGACACTGGTGCCCAAAAGGTTGGGGACCTCTGATCTAAAACATGCATGCAATGCTAATAAATATTTAATATACAAATGTGACATTTGGCTAAATGTTAAAATATTGTATGGAATAAGGGTATTATCCTAATGAAATTCATTTTTCAGTTCTACAATAATAACTAGTAATTATTAGTTTTTTCTTGTGCCAGTAAATTACCTGCAAATTATTAAAATTGACTGTCAGAACTTGAAAAATTTCTGTAAGAGCTTTATAACCACCAGGTATTCTGCCGAGTTTTTCAGTAGTGTAAGGTTCAAGGGTTTCACTGGAGTTTAGAGAAGCAGATGTTGGACTGCAAAACTTCAGGGTTTCTGGCAAACAGACACCAGCAATTTCTTTTACCTCCGCTCTGAGAAAAGGAAATAATAAAAATTAGAGTTGACTAGATAAATTCAAGCATATTTTCTTTTATTATAATTTATTTTCCAATTAGATATGGTGTTTTGCATATTAAAAAGTCTCATTTGAAAGTTTTGATAGCTGAAAAGCTGGAGGTTAGTACTACTGTTTGAACTTAAAGGGAAGATAACATTTACAGTAAGGATAAAGTATCTTTTCCCCTCAAGCCTATTGTTTATTGAAGAAATCTGATTTAGGTTAGCTTTACTTAAATATGGCTGATGGGAGTGGATTCCAGAAGTTGGGGGGGGGGGAAGGAAACACATACTTTCCCATGTGATTTATAGTGAAATCTCCCTATCTAGGATAGGATAGGATTTCAATCTCTTGTGCAAATCTAATCATGATTTTTAGGAATATACAGTATTTAATTGGAGTTGAAACAGATCATTTTCTTTAGCCTTCCATTTTCCGCCCATTATTTTCAAGTAGCATAATTTGTAACTTGAACCCCTTAATACACTGTAAACCAATGGCATTCAGTATGTTTTTACAATTTTGAAAAAAAAATGTTACTTTAATTTATACATCATAAATCTTAAAGAGTTTGAGTGGTCATACAATTAAGACACAGAGAAAGAGGAAAAGTGTAATCATCTTATAAAACGCTTAGTGTTATGTCATTATAGCAAAGTATGTTTTAAAGAGGAGGTCCTGCTGGTCTTGATTCCTCACCTATCTTTTTAACAGCAGACTGTATTTTTATCAATCTTGTGAATGTAGTGAAAATAACTACAATACAAGGCTTTCCCGGAATATATTAATGCATGTGTATATTTATTTGTTAGATTTATATCCTCCCTTTTATTCAGAAGCCAAGGCAGTCTCTAGCCTACTATTTCCCTTGACTCCAACAATCCTGGGAAATACATGTGCTAGGCAGTGTTTCTCAACCTTGACAATTTTAAGGCATGTGGACTTCAACTCCCAGAATTCCACAGCCAGCAATGCTGGCTGTGGAATTCTGGGAGTTGAAGTCCACATGCCTTAAAATTGTCAAGGTTGAGAAACACTGTGCTAGAGAGAGTGGCTGGCCCAACTCACCCAGTGAATTTCCATGACTGAGGCTGTACTACAGCCTTGGTCTCACTGCTTTTATACATAAATATATACATTATCTGATTTGGAAGAATTTATTATTTACACTGCTTTATTTAGTACATAACTTATACAAAGAACCTTTGCTAATGAAAGGGTGAAAAATATAAATTATATAATTATCAGCCTAGAAAATACATGATTTTTCTATGATGTAGAATGAGGGAATTGGGTTTTATGAGTATCAGTCCAGTATAAACTTGTCATCAGCATTTTTATGATTAATATTTTGCCATGCTTATTAACATGCTTTTAAAATTCTTCATAATAAAGTTAATGAAAAAAGAACAGAGACAAAATTCTTTGCTTTAAAAGTAAGGCATTTTCTGTTTTTTTGTCTAAAAATTAAAGATATTTTTTTTTGTAACAGTAAAAAATATACCTATGATGTCTACGTATCTCTTTGCATTCCACTGCCATGCCCCACATAGTAGCTCCTGCTGGAATAACTCTACCATAGTTTTTAGAATCATCTCTACCATCCTTAGGCTGTAAAACAGACATACATTAAAAATTGTGTAACAAGGTTTATTTGTTGTTCATGTATTAAGAAGCAATACTTATATTTTAGCTTACAGAGTATAAAAATGCCCAAATACAACTTTTCAGATTAACAAAATTTTTGAACAGGCAGAAGACTTCATGAACTTTATAATATAAAAATAAGGTATCTTTTCTTATCAGGCCTTAGATACTAAGATACTAACCTTTGGTGGTAAAAGTAAGTGTTCCCAAGCGTGGATCAAGCTTTCTACAATTCCCTCACCAAATAATCCAGAATCTACTGTTTCGGTGATAACAAGGGAAACTCTATTAAATATAAAAAAATAGTTATAACAAGAAGCCTTAAAAACTATAAAGCTTAAATTTAATAATGTGACATTAACAGTCCTTTCTTATACAACTGAACTGTGATCATCTCGCTAGTGAGTTTCTTCAATAAGAAGTTACTTCTTATAAACTTGCTCTAAAAATTACTTCTTAGTATTTTAATATAAAATTCCCAAACAGCAGCAGACATTTGGAATTGGAGGCAAGATGAAAACAGGTATCTTTTTCCATTTGGGTTTTATATAATTTTATTTTAATTATATAATTTTATTTTAATTCAAAATAAGTGACTGTGAATTCAGTATACCAGCTACTGAGTAAACATACTTCAACTGTATAGTATAATATTACATTGTTTACAATAAAATCAGTAAAAGATTGAAACTTAAAAAAAATCAATTTCAGTAGAAGGATAACACATTATACAATATTTGCTCTTGCTATGGAGAATATGAATATTATTATTCATAACATTAGTAATGAATACCATATTTAATTCAAAATAGCAGACAAAATATAAGATATAACCTTTCAGGTATGTGCTTTGGAATTTCTATACCAAAGGATTTCATGTGAAGAAGTTTGATTTCTCCATCCAAATTGTTTGCAGCTAGCACTTCATAAGCCAATTCATACATGGTCTTTGACAATTCACAAGCATAGACAGGAGATGCTCCAGCCCTTTTAGCAAACATACTGAAAAAGCAGAAGACATTCCATATAAATTATAATATTTTTTGGGGTTAGACAAAATACTACTAATTTAACTTTAATGTAATTTCTGTATAAAATATTTGATACTTATTTTTAAAAGTCCTGGGGCATATGGGGGGGCATAAAGTTCAGGTAATAAGAAATAATATCATTAATTTCTTAAACGTTTTAAAACAAAAAAAAGCTAGTTGTATCAAACACCATTTTAAACCAAAATAAAACTAGGATGATGATGGGTCTTGTTTAGTTGTAGCCTCCCCAACTTTATTTGCTATGGAAAAAGACTCTCATACTTTGTAACAGATGAGAATGCCAGGATAGTTAAAAAACTGTAAGGAAACAATGGTTATTCAATCTTGCTACAAAGGTTGTAGGGCTATAATAGCTGAAGCCTCTTGGCATCTGTTTGGAATATGCTAATGGAGTGCCATGTTAATGCCATCTGGCAATTTTTTATTGAACTTGCCTCATTGAAATATGTCACTAAATCTTAGTCATTATTACTTTGTAAATAAACATGCCAATATTTGTATCACGAAGTTTCAACAAACCTGAGAATTCCTGTTCCTGTTCCAATATCAAGTACGCTTCTATATCCTGAATGAACAGCTTTCTGGATTGCTTTTTGATACAGCAAATTTCTATTGTAATCATTAAGCATAATGAAATGCCACCGTTCTACCACCCAGTTGGCAACCCGATAAAAGTTCTCCTTTGCATCAGGAAAGTCAGGGTTTAACTTCACAGCTTTATGAAAATATGCAGCTGCTTCATCTTTAAAGCCCAACCTAACAGAAAAAAAATTACACTATCAATAAAAGCACAAATGTTTAATTTTTGGAACAACAGAATTTTGAGAAAAATCTATATTTGTAATATGAAGATATATAGCAGTTTAAATTATAGAAAAGTGCAGATGATAATTATGGTTTACTGTTAGAAATAAACAAATGACACGTGTACTGTGTAAATAAATCTTCAAGTGCTTACAAGTTAGTCCTTATGTAATGATATCCTGTTTAGCGATTGTTTGAAGTTACAACAGTGCTAAAAAAGTCAATTTATTACTAATCCTTGCACTTATGGCCACTAGAGTCCCTGCAGTCACATTATCCAAGATTTGAGTGCTTCATAACCAGAAGATGCTTATGATCACTGAAGCATCCTGCGGTCCTGTTTGTGCTTCACAAATCAGCTTCCGACAAGGAGAGGGGGCATTGGAGAAACCAGCAGTAAAATCCAAGTTGTAATCACATGATGTTTTGCTTAATGAACATGGTGACTCACTTAATCATCGCAGAAGTGAGATGAAACTCTATCACAGTCATGTGATAACTCACTTAATTACCATGTTGCTTGATGACCAGTTGCTAGTCTGTTATGGATGTTAAGCAAGGACTATCTATAAGATAAATCATCTCAATAATACTGAATCCAAATATAGTGTTTTCTCTTATGAAAACCTGAGTTGACAACAAACTACTGCAATAGAGTTATCCATTTCCATTGTGGAAATTAACCTGGGAAAAACAGAAGATGCCTATGCACAAAATGGTAATGAGGATGAATCTTAAAATTAAACATAAAATAGAATAAACACGAAGCAGCAATCTAGAAATTATAATTAATGATACCTTTGCATTTAGAGTTTGTTCTAATGAATCTGAGCTAACAGACAAAAGAGAAGCTGCCAGGCTCAAATGATTGTAAATACTTACACATGTAGAATTAAGAATGCTTATTCAGTTAATAACTTTGTAATATATTTAAACTAAAGTTCCTTGACTCAGAAGCTTTATGTGCATTAGAATATTTAGTCAAATTATGGCTAATTAAGTATAACTTCACACCTGAAAAGATGTTCCCCCATACTGTTATATATAACTTCATCATTAGGATATAATTCCAGGGCATGCTCATAGCAATCAAATAAATCTTGAATTCGTGAAAGAGAATCCAGCTCTTCTGCCCATTTAAAAAGGGTAAACTGAAATGCTTCCTAAAAAAACAAAAACATTGTTCAAAAATTTAGAGATTATTCATTATGTTTCCAATAAATAAGCAAATAAATGCGAAGCTGTGGGTTGTGAACCAGTTATGCCCTTTCCTGAATCGACAATCCCTACCCACATTCACTCATGCCCTAGTCACCTCCCATCTTGACTATTGCAATGCACTCTACATGGGGCTGCCCCTGAAAAGCATCCGGAAGTTCCAGTTGGTTCAAAATGCAGCGGCCTGCATGGTTTTATTCAGACCTCGGTGTGCAAGTGTCACCTCTCCAACGGGAGCTGCACTAGTTGCCAATTTGCTTCTGGGAGCAATTCAAGGTGCTGATTGCCCTTAAAGCCCTTCATGGCTTGGGACCAGGTTATCTGAGGGACTGGTCTTGCCGGTCACATCTAGAGTGGGGAAGCATATTGTTTTTTAAGTGTTTATTGTTTCTTATATTTATTTTTTTCTGTTTGTAAGAGGCTATATAAGTGCCTATATAAATTTTCTAAATAAATAAATAATGAATAAATTACATACCATGTCCAGTGTAGTATACATGTGGTTCACACATTTATTTAGGATAGGGAAAAAATAAGCAGAAAATTTCTCACCTTGACATCATTTTTAAATTCAGGAGCTATGTTTAATACCAAGAGATAGTGAGCATATGCAGTTCCAAAGTCACGATCCTCCAGACAATGTTGAGCACTTTGCAAGGATCTGGAGACTAATTCACGCCGGCCAGTTTCTTGACTAACTTTGTGTCTATGCCGAGATTTGCTTTTACTGTTAGGCATTTTTAATTAAAAGCAACTCCACTTTGTCCTGCAAAGATAAAACATTTATTCTAGGATTGTGGCCAAATTCTATTATTTTATTACAATTAACAAATTAAAGTTATTTTTGTCCCCATTGCAATTATTTATAAAATATAATACCATAGGTTAATTTGTACTATTTTGAACATTACTATCATTCTGTTCCCAACAAAAGGAATGTGGAGGACTCAAAATATAGCATGATTCTTATTTTTGTAAAGGCAAGAATGCACTCTATAAGTCAAACCTTATATTAAAACTGGAAAGCTGTGGGTTTTTTTTAAAGACAGCAGGCTGTCTTTAGAACATCATACATAAGTAAGAAAGATGCATATTATCTTATTTAGTCCGGCTAGCAGTATTGAATGAAAATAATCCAACAACTGATTTGTAGTACAAATAGTCCTTGGTTTATTATGGCAACCGGGATGAAGACTGCTGTTGTTAAGCAATTAGGTCATAAAGTGTCACATGATGACATTATGTGATGACAATCACAGTTGCCACTATAACCCCAAGATGTAGGTTAAGCGGGAAGCCGTTCCAGGTAAGGACTGTGGGGGGTGCTCAGAGGATGGGGGAGGCCCTGGAAGTCCCATTCAGGCTGGGCGTGAGTGAAGAAGTTAGAAACAAGGTCAGTGCCATGTGAGTGAAGAGTAGCCTGGGGAGAGAGAGTGTGGCGCTGGCCCCCCGGCCTCCATTTGCTCATTGGCTTTGACTTTAGTTATGTAAAGCCAGAGCAGAACATTACAAATAGCAATCACAAAACTTCAGGGCACCCTAACTATCACAAGTGCAAGGTGGTTGCCAAGTACCTGACAGTAGGTGTGGTGTAACGGTCAGAACTTTGAGAACCAGTTATAAGTACCACTCATTTAGGCTATGGCAACTACGAATGGTCGCTGAATGAGTGATTTTACACATAGCTAGAATTTTAATTCATATTCAATATACTTTCCAGCTTTTCCATCAAATCTAATCAATCGCTATTCTGTCACAGACCAGCAGATAAAACACAGGAATCATAATTAAGACAAAAGGAAAAAAAAGAGGAGTTAAAACTAGGGGGTACTGTACAGATTATAAAACAGTATTTGGCTGTGCTCAAGGAAATAATATCAGATTGATCCAATAATAAGATCTTGAGATAAAACAAATCTGAATGACCAGGATATTTAGGGCGAGCACCTGCAGAGAAAAGGCAATACAGAGTAACATGTTCCATTAGTTCAATTATTCCCCCACCACACAGTCTCCATTGGAAGAAGAGTTTTTTGGTATCTTCCTTCAGTAACAGGTTTTGGAAGGGCATTGAATCTGCCTAAGAATAACGAACGCCCTTCTGAATTTTGGAATTGTTATGCCATTGAGATATCTAGCTGATTGGAGAAGATGTGCACAGTAGTTCAAGATGTTTGTGGATATTGCTGGAAAAATCTGCTTGCAGCTCTAAATCAATGGCCCAGCTTTTCTACTTAAAATGTTATTAGTTAAGCAAATTAGTTCTAACCTCTACTGCTATTAGCTGCATCAAATTATGTGCCCTCATTTTTACAAAATAGATTCAAAGAACAGAAAATATGTTCAAGGAATTTCGGGATTCTCTGAAAAATACCCAAGACTGTCCAAAGAAATAAAGTGATTAGATTATGTGATTAGGGTAAACCCAGTTACATACACAGTAAAGAAATACTGGTATGTTCAAATGCAATAACTAAATGCTTATTTAAAATATGTAGAGCCCTACTAAACAAACATTTTATGTGTTTAATTTGTATAGCTGTCTACTCAGCACACAATTTAGGAAAATGGATATCATGAAACAACAATAAATTCCATTAAGGTGGAATATAAAATTCTACAGGTACATATAACATTATTGAAAAAGCGTTACATAATACTCAGTGGCATTATGGCTAACCTATTACTAAAACATGGCTTTTGAGACATACTGCTAAAGGATCTGAGTAAATCTATAGGAAGAAATAACATAATTGTATTTTTTCCAGGAGCAACCAATCTACCCTTACTTGTAAATAAATAAGACATGCTCCATAGATATTAACAAATTGATGGAATTACATGAAAAGTGGTCCCAAACTTTGTATAATTTAAAACTTTAAACGTTAATATCAATACCTTAAATGTCAACCCATACAACAAAAGCTCTTTTGGTGTCCTGTATACAATTCAAAAGTAAAAAAGGCTACTGAGAGAAAAAGGTTTGGGAGTATTGAACTCCTCTAGGAAAGGCAGAATATAAACCTAACCAATACTAGTGCAATAACATGTAAAGTTTGTGTTCGTGTGGTTACTAAAACAACAACTTTTGCGCCAATGTCTCTTGTGAAGAGGCCACGTAGTAACTCGAGAGCAGCAATTATCTTTCGGTAAGTCTTATTTACTAATATGTATTCAGAAATGCTAGTCTTGATGAAGGTCCTCACACACAAATCGCCCTCCCCATGCAAAAACAAACGACATGGAATCTTACTTAACCTTTTAAAACTTTTTTTTAAGGCGAACCACTTAAAATCACTTTCAAGGGCAGGCGAAGAGGAAGCGGACCTCCGGCTTCTCACTTACAAAACCACGCGCGGAAGACCCTCTCTCGTGTTAGGCAGACGCGTGTTTATGGCAGCCAGAATAACGTTTCCGAATCACCCGCACTCGCCAGAGCTTCCTCAGACAACAGAGGCCGGTTCTCAAAGAGAAAGAGTCCCGGGAGAGGAGGAATCAGGACGCAGCCACTGACTTTCACACGCACATTCTCCGCTCCACTTCGATCTCTCGCCCCTCCGCGCTGAATGTTGAGGAAAGGCGAAAGCGGAGCTCAAAGAAAGCGGCCGCCGTTGACGAGCCCGCCAGTGGAGGCCTCTCTGAGGCAGGGAAAAGGGCGGCGCCATATTCTGCGTGGCCTCGCGGCGCCTGTCGTCATCACCGCCCTCCCCTCCGAGTTTAGAGAAACAATGTTCAGGTCTTAGTGCCTCTCCCTCTTTTCCCAGTGCGGTTCTACGTGCATCGATCCCTATTTACTTAAGGCTTATTTCTCAGTAGATTCGTACACATACGCATACTCATGCACGCCTAGAAGTCAGCCCTGAGTGCAAGGGACTTACTCCCGAGTTAGGGTGCACCAGAGCTTTCCAGGATGAATTAAAATTGTGGAGTTAAGGGGAAATCCACCAGTTGCGGAGAGTTTGCTTTAAAGATCAAGATTCGGAAAGTTGATTTTATTCAGTGTAACCGGGGGGGGGGGGAGGAGGAGGAAGGTTTTAAATTCATTTATTCAGAAATAACCCTCACTTTATGGACCGTGTTTTGGTAACCACACGGGCACAAACGTTACATGTTATTGCACTGGTTTGCAGCCAGAAGAACTGCAGCCCAACGGCCACTACCGCCGCTGGTCGAGATCCTTTTATTTCGGCTGCAGAATAAACGGAACGATGTTCGTGCGAACGACTGACGAGAACGTCACCGTTTGTTCCCTGCGGCTTATTCTAATCTAAACCGTCCCAAAAGAGTTGGAGACCGCGGAGTCCAAAGCAGCGACTGAAGCTGACGCCCTGTTGCAGGCCCAAGGGAGACCTCCTCCGTCACCCTGAGGAGCGTGAGAGCGGCAAGACCCGGACGGCCGGAGGGAGGAGCCGAGCGAGAAAACCTCGGTGTCGGATTGGAAAAACTTGGAAAAACCGGAGGCGGGAAGGCCAGGAGTGGAGACTCAGCCTGGGAGGGAGGCGGGACTGAGGGAGGGAATGCAGATGCGGGCCGCCTTAGTCTCCTCTTCCAGCCAGTCCGCGGGGGGAGGTTTGTCCGCGGAGCTCCTTCAGAGCAGCCCAGCTTCTGCCTCGACTTCCAGCGGAGCACCCGAGGCGGTCCAAGGGTGCGTGGAGCTGGTGGCGGATTTTTCAATGACCAACTTCTTCCCCGCCAGTCTCCTTCCTGTGGCGTTGCTCGTCGGCGGCGCCGAAGCCCTCCGTTTCTCCCGCGGTTCTTTTAGAGGGGCTGGGATAGTCCTCGGCGGCTGTCGGCTTTGCCCTGGTGAGGCGCTGTAGGGACCGGTTCTGGTCTGGAGGAGAAGGCGGGCGTGCTCCTCCTGCAGCCTCTCGGAGAAGGATTAGATAGGCTGAAGTATTTTGGTCTAGCCCTGCCGCCGCCTCAGCAGCCATGGGACTGCAGCCTTTGGAGTTCAGCGATTGCTACCTGGACAACCCTTGGTTCCGGGAAAGGATACGAGCTCACGAAGCGGAGCTGGAGAAAACCAACAAATTCATCAAAGAGCTGCTCAAGGATGGCAAGACGCTGATCGCCGCCACCAAGAGTGAGTGGAAAAGTTGGGAGAGGCGGGAACCAAAAAGTATGTGCGGGGAGGGGAGAGAGAGAGGCTGGTTTTGGCACTAAGAGGCAGAGCAAATAGTCGAGTTTGCGACCAGATTCCCTGGCGCACGTGTCCCGATAATCTTTTCTTGCCCCTACAAGGTCCGGGGGCACCGAAAGCGCGATTAGCTGTTTGGATTATTTCTCCGACTCCTCCTCTTGCCTGGGCCAAAACAGCAGATGGGAGCGCAGTTTGAGAAGAGTGTTGGGTTTCTTGGAATGGGTGATTGGAGCATAGAGTAGAAAAGTACGGAATTGCTGAAGCAGAATCGTGTAAGGGGAAAGGGGGACTCCCAAAATTCACTAGCATTCGGCGCTTTTGCGCTAATGACGAAACCGATCGGCATTCTTTGATATCTACAGCAATGCAAGACACAAATTCATACGGCTAATATAACTTCAGAAAGAGCTGCAGTTTTCCAACTAATATGCTTGCATAATTTACATAGGATAAACGCCTTCCCTGAAGTATACATTAAAATCCGTCTCCAAGTCGCGCTGCTTCTGAGTAGGGAAACGCTGTTTTGTTTCCTGATATAAAATGTATTTTAGTCTAATCAATATATCTTGAAATTCCTCTTACACTTCAGATTATATTTCAAAGCCTTTCAATTTTTTATAAATATATGAAACGCATACTTGGATTATATCTATGAATTTTAATTATTCAATCATTATCATTATTGGATGAGTTTATTATATACAATAAGAGAATTCCCACAGCTGCCTTTCCTGATTGTCAATTATAGGCCCTTGGAACTGTAATCAGGGTTTACGAGATTCATATTTGTGCACAATATGATTTTATAGCTTGATTCAGTATTTGTATTGTGTAATCATTGTGTAATCATTAATTAGTTGATTTTAAATATTTTCTGAGTACACATATCGCTCCTTACTTTACTTTGCTGTAACAACCCAGATGCGTTTAACTTGGGTTTAGAAGCAGGAAACCAAATATTGTGAGGAAATTCAACAGATGATATAAATATATCATGTTCTTCATTTGTATAAGTTAATGCTATATGAATGTCTGTATCTTGTGTACATAGACATTTGCTTTAAAAAATTTAAATGAATGTGTAAATGTTCTATGTGGAAATCTTATGTTTAATGTTCATATAGTGATTGTGATGAGGCTAATTTTTGTTTATGCAGCAGATTAGATTTACTTTCAAAATACTATATAAACTGATAAATTATATAATTTTCTCTGCTGGTCTCAATAAAAGATAAAAATATTACATGCTTTCTACAGTAAAATTAAAAATTAATGTATCAATCATTCTGGATTACCCTAAATAATATCTACTTTGAAACACAGTTTTCAGTTTACATTTGTGTTAACAAAGATATTTTGGAATATCTGTATGTGTGTGTGTAGTATAATGGACCAAATAATCTGATGTTTCCATATCCTTACATTAAAAGCTGCTAATCCCAGAGTATTTGTTATGCTTGCTGGGTTTAAGAGAATAAATACAGGCTGGTTATATCTGAATATTTTACTTAAAAGAATAAACCTTAAATATGTTTTTATCAGGTTTTGCTGGGTCTTTGGGCATTTGTGGGGCTGTAAAATGATCAAGCTATGTAAATCATAGGCTTGTCAATCTTATAATTGTATCCTAATTGTAGATGACTTTTTTTATTAAACACTCTTATTGCTTTCTTGTTCCTTATCTTGTATTCTATAGAAACATGGGTGTATTCCTTAAAACTGGAACTTAGATTTCTGTCAGTCTATGCTGTGGTATTGAAGATTAGCTCATATCTGAGTTAATGGTTTCCTGATTGCAGCATTATGTCAACTCAACAGTATGGACCAGATAATTGTAAATGGGAAACTAGTGTTGTAATTGTACAACAAACTATAAACTTTCGTTAAAAGTTGTTCCTCTCCTCTTACAATATAGTTCTGAGTTATACAATAAAGCTTTGCCCTGAACAGCTGCATGATTGCAGTTGGGTTGTTGCACTGTCTTAACATCCTGGATATTGTGCTGAAGTAATTAAAGGTTAAGCCTTTTAGTCTTCTGCAAGCAATTACATCCATCATTTTTGTTGTTATTTCCGTAAGTTTGAGGAAGAGCCCTAAATCAACAACAAAACAGATTGGAGTGGAATAGAAACATTACTTGCTGGATATTCAAATGCACTATAACAGAATTTTGGTTTAGCAAAATAATTTTTGATACTTATTTTGGTTGTTTTTTAGTAATGAAGAAGTAGAATGTGGATTTTATGTGTATTTTTATATTACTGTTTATTGATATTGGTAAAGAATAACATGTTTTTTTTATTTCCCTTTTGTTCCTATTTATATTTTAGTTCTCAGTTATAAGTACTGTATTACACCTCCTGGTATTTTTCAGAGTGTTCTTAATCACAATCTTGCATAATATGACTAAGGTCTGTATATAATTGCTGTAGAACAAATACGTGAAAAATAATATTTCTACAATTTGAGGATAATATGTTTATATTCTTTTTTGAGAATTCTTTCTGAGATATGAAAAAATACAGAACACATATTTAACATAGAAAATGTAAATATTAATTGTGTCCTGTTGCTCTGTTCCTTAACAAAAAAATTAAACTTTTACTTTTTTAAATAGTTTTTATCAAGTATTCTAATAACAGTAGTAAAAGAAAATACAAAGTAAACTCAGAAAAAGAAGGAATAAAGAAAAAAATGTGTAAAGAGGGAAAAGAAAATAAGAAAAAGAGAAAAGGAAATATTTAAAGAAGTGACTTCTGATCTTCATCAGAACAAGTACAAGCAGAATTAATAATTCTTCATCCTCTATATGGTAAAAATATTTGCAATAAGTATTTCTTCTTCCCATAACCCATTCCTTCTCCTTACGCAAATCCAGATGCAAAAAGTTCCAGGTATACAAATATGCCATTTTAATGTTGTTCAACAAACCAATTTTATATTATTTCCTTTTTCTCCAATCGTAATCTTTAATTCATTCAAATATTGTCATAGAATCTCTCTTCAGATTTTCTTTTTCCCATCTCAAAGGTTTCTTCATTAACCAATTTTTTTACAAGTCGTAAGAAGTTCTTATCTAGGTCATTCTCTTGACTTGTCATTTGTATTTCCACTTTATCTTTTCTGTCTTCTAAGCCATATTTTTAAAGTATTTCTTCAATTTCCTTATGTTCTTATTTTTCTGCAACAGGAAAACATTTCAGTTCTTTATCATGAAACTTTTCCCCCCTAAAATTTATTTCATCTCTTTTTTCCCAAGATGTTTTACTCTTTGTGTCTCTTTTACTTCTGCCATATCTTTTTTAACATCTTTTTTTGGAAATAGTCTATCCATAGAAGCCTGCATCATTGCTAACATTGTAATTGCTATTTTCTGACTCCATCTGCAAAGATCTCCTGGAGTATTTCAAATATCATAGCATTTTCTGTCAGTTTGCAAAAACACAAGACAGACTTTTCATCACCTTTTTTTCTTTCAGCCAGGAATCTTTAGTTCCAATTTCTGAAATCATAGTCATTAATTTTTGTTAGGGTAGACTAAGCAATTTAGTTCCCACTGTTTGTATGGTGTTGTGTGTTTATTGTTTCCAAAATTTTATAGGAGAGTTCTAATAATTCAAATTTGTCTTGTATTTTAATTCGTTTATAACTTTCTTAGATCAAAATCTTACTTAGATTTTTGACATTCATTTCCAATTCTTTACATTCTTAAACATTAATTTATATTTTATTGAAGAGTAAAGTTAAATTTACAGGTAGCTTTTCAAACTTGTCATTCTGAAGTTTTCTGTGAGCTTTAAAATCGTTCGATTCCAAAATGGTTTGAAAGTGAGGTTAGTGAATCCAGTATCCTTTAAAAGGCGCACAGTTGAAAGCATGTTTGCTTCCTTTCGTTTCTTAGCACTCAAATTTGTTGGAAATTGATGTCCTGCTGTCTGTCTGTGAGGAGCAGCTGTCCAGAGCACAAGTAAGTGATCTGTTGTTCTCTCCTTACCAAGAGAGGTTCTGTGGGACCAATGTACTTGTTGGTCCTTTAGTCTTGGCCAGAGATGTTGTGTCTGCTGATTTAGAGATTTCTTAATCTTAGCTATTGGAGATGTCTTAGCTCTCTATTCTTCCCTTAGAAGTCTACAGTTCTGTAACTTCTTAATAGTTAGTCAAAGATCTCTGGTTACCTGCAGCCATTTTCCCATTGTGAAGTGGCCGCTCTTAATATTTGGTGGAATGAGCCTTTGGGATCCAATTTATGTCTCTTACGATTTCCCATTTCAATTTTTTCGAGGACAAATGGGCTATATGAGCTTTTTAAAGTATCTCCAAAATAAGCAGAACATATGGACTAGGTTCTTTCTTTCCTTCAAGGTTTAAAGGCAAAATCATCTCTATAATTACTTACAATGAAACCTTGTTTGTCGACCTGACTGTTCACTTAAGCCTTTGGTGAGAATGACTGAGGCCTCTTTTTAATTAAGGTTGTTTCTTTTGCTTCCACCAAGTTTGTTCTTCTGCCATCTGTATTGTTTTTGTTTCTTTTTGGTTTTTATTGTCATTTTTTATGTCTTAAATCATTTGTAAAGGGCCCAGAGTCACTGGAAGTTAATTGGCACATACATTTTAATAACAATGCTTTTCCTAAATTAAGAGTTGAAAAGATGTAAGATTTTTCTAGTGTTGCATTCCTGACTGAACGGATGCTATCCTACTGTGGTCCAGAGATAATTCACAGTACTTATAATATGTGGAGACATTTCCCTAAGAAAACTGAATTAAGAAATCTGTTATATAGTTCAGTAATATAAAAGTTTGGTTTGCTACTTTTATATTTAGTTTTCAGAAGTAAGTTAATAACACTGGTGGAAAAGAACTAAATCGAGAATTATGCAATAATAAATGGGAAATTTAGCACTCCTAGAAATTTTTTTTGTAGAACAACTTTTAAATTTGTATTTAGGACAGCATCTACATACCCCCATTTCTTGCTTAGTGACTGAGTTCCATTCCAATAACCAGGTTCTTTAGCGAAATATTAGCTAAATAAAGATATTTCTGAGAAAAAGGGAGACCTGTGAATGGTTGCTAACTAAGATAGTTGCTAAATGAGAAGTTACTGTATTAAGTAAGGGCTTTATGCAGGCAAAATTCTTAGTTGATTTAAATGATAACAAAAAGAAATATAAATATCTTAAAAATATAAAACACACCTGTGAAGATGAGTACTTTATATGTAAATATGTACCTATTAATATGCAGAATTGGATATTTATTTCCAGCATTCTGTAGAACAGAAGCCCCCAACCTTTTGGGCAACGGGGACCGGTTCCATGGAGAGAGGTTTTTCTGCAGATTGAAGGGGCGTGGTTTCATGTGCTGCCTGCATCCTGCGGATGGGGCTTCACTTATTTGCACGGCCCAGTTTCTGGCATGTTGCGGACTAGTACCAGTCCACGGACCAGGGGTTGGAGACCCGCTGTAGAAAAAACAGACTTAGTCCTCATAATTGCAGAGAGGTGGAAACATTGAGATAGTTTCTAGTGGAAACTCATAAACTAGAAGCAAAATATCTGATAATTTAGTCAGCTTTGCTTCCTTCCTTTAAATGGACTCCAGAAGATGGTAGAGGACAGGAAGGCCTGGAGGAACATTGTCCATGGGGTCGCGATGGGTCGGACACGACTTCGCAACTAACAACAACATAACTTGAAGCCATTCTGAATCAAGATAGCAGTTTTTAAATTGATAAATCAGTAGTGAATACTTTCCTATTCCTTTTCATATTTACATGAAGCTGCTGGATATGTTGATGATATTTAAGTTGTATATCTACAGCCTGGGGCTCAGAAGGCGATTCAGCGGCAGTACAGTCCACTGAAAGTACTAGACTTACAACCACAATTGGAACCTGAATTTTGGTCAATAACCAATGCCGTTGTAAAACATCAACTCACATTTCTGCGTCATTTAGCAATGGCAATCCCAACACTCCCTATGGCTGTATTTAAGTGAATCCTACTGGTTATTAACCAAGGATCCATCCCAATTCAAGCCATTCTGGGCTTCGTCCTACCTACCCATCCCCAAGCCTCAATAAGGTAAGAGATTACCTGCAACTCCTTCACCTTCCTATTTCCCCCCCCCCCATCTGTGCTCTTTTGGCCACTTTGCACCTTGCCTCTCTGGATAGCAAGTGGCCTGAGAACTGTGTGGCTCTGGGTTGCTTTCCACATCCCAGGAAGCCTCAGTTGCCCAGTCCCAGTTGCCCTTCTTCTTTCTCCTACTGATGACAAGGCATGTGCAACCTGCATGCTGGGCCATATGTGGCTGGCTTTGTGTGGCAAAACAAAAAAGAGCACAAAGGGGCATTTCTTGGCAAAGGAGAAAAAGGCTGCTGCATTTTTTTTTTAAAAAGGCATCTGTATTTGGTGGAAGAATACTCTCAAGAGCCAAGAGAAGGTAGGGTAAGGAGGCTACAGGGAGGGGAAATTGGGGGGAGAATTGTAACAATGACTTTCAAAGATCCTGGAGCACTGGGGAACTACCAGAGGACTGGAAAAGAGCTGATGTAGTTCCCATCTTCAAAAAAGGGGAAAAAATGGACCCAGGAAATTACAGACCTATCAGCCTGACCTCAATACCTGGGAAGATTCTGAAAAAGATAATCAAACAACGAATCAGCGAACACCTACAGGCAAACAAAGTCATTACTAAAAGCCAACACGGGTTTGCCAAAAACAGATCATGCCAGACAAATCTTATTGCATTCTTTGACCAAGTAACAAAATTAGTGGATCAGAGAAATGCTGTGGATATAATTTACTTGGACTTCAGTAAGGCATTTGATAAAGTAGATCACAACCTACTACTTGACAAGATAGAAAAATGTGGGTTAGTTAGACAGCATCACCACCAGATGGATTCATAGCTGGCTGACCGGCTGTACTCAGCATGTGGTCCTCAATGGAATTGCATCTACATGGAGGGAAGTGTGTAGTGGGCTGCCCCAGGCCTCTGTTCTGGGCCCAGTGCTCTTCAACATCTTCATCAACGATTTGGACGAGGGGATAGATGGGGAACTCATCAAATTTGCAGACGATACCAAGCTGGCAGGAATAGCCAACACTCCAGAAGATAGGCTTAAGATACAGAGGATCTGGACAGACTTGAACACTGGGCGCTATCCAACAAAATGAAATTCAATGGTGAAAAAAGTAAGGTTCTACATTTAGGCAAGAAAAACCAAATGTACAGGGGGTACCTTGCTCAACAGTAGTAACTGTGAGAGGGGTCTCGGAGTCCTAGTGACAATCACTTAAATATGAGCCAGCAGTGTGCTGCAGCTGCCAAAAAAGCCAATACAGTGCTAGGCTGCATTAACAGAGGGATAGAATCAAGATCACGTGAAGTATTAATACCACTTTACAATGCCTTGGTAAGGCCACACTTGGAATACTGCATCCAGTTTTGGTCACCACGATGTGAAAAAGATGTTGAGACTCTAGAAAGAGTACAGAGAAGAGCAACAAAGATGATTAGGGGACTGGAGGCTAAAACATATAAGGGACGGTTGCTAGAATTGGGTATATCTAGTTTAATGAAGAGAAGGACGAGGGGGGGGCATGATAGCAGTGTTCCAATATCTCAGGGGCTGCCACAAAGAAGAGGGAGTCTATTCTCCAAAGCGCCTGAAGGCAAGACAAGAAGCAACGGATGGAAACTAATCAAGGAGAGAAGCAACCTAGAACTAAGGAGAAACTTCCTAAGCAGTCGAACAACCTGCCTCCAGAAGCGGTGAATGCTCCAACACTGGAAATTTTTAAGAAGAGACTGGACAGCCACTTGTCCGAAATGGTATAGGGCAGTGGTGGTGAACCTATTGCACGGGTGCCAGAGGTGGCACTCAGAGCCCTCTCTGTGAGCACGTGCACCGTCCCCCCCAGTCCTAGGCCTTCAGCTGGGTTTTATAAAACCTTTTCACTTTAGGCCTCGGCCGCTGTGTACAAAAAAAAAAAAGGTTCAATCAATCAGTCAATTTCAACTTCTCGCAGGAAAAAAAAGATCTTGCAAAGTTGGAATTGATTGATTGAACTTTTTAGTCCCACCCAGTCTGCCTTACCACTGCAGCCATGCCCACCCAATGGGCCACACCCACCCAATGGGCCACGCCCACCTGGCACCCAACGATGCATAAGTGGGTTTTGGGTTTGGGTATAGGGTTTCCTGCCTGAGCAGGGGGTTGGACTAGATGACCTCCAAGGTCCCTTCCAACTTTATTATTATTATTATTATTATTATTATTATTATTAGTAGTAGTAGTAGTAGTAGTAGTAGTAGTAGTAGAAACATTATTACGGGGCCTATTGGGTGGACTGTTCCAGGCAAGAGGGATCAGCAATTCAGTGCTATTCCCCATTTCTGTGAATCATACTTTGGTTAGTTGTTGCTAAATGCAAGATATTTGTTCAGCAACACTATATTTCCCCACATTTAATCAAGGACAAAAAGACAGATCTGGTGTTTATTGCTGAAATCTGGGCAAGGGCAGGGGAGGTGGCTCTTTGGAAATTTGCCCAGGTTTTTCCTTCATTCTATTTAATCTTATTTAAAACTGCTGGGAGAAGTCATCTGTCATTTGAGATAAGGTATCAGCAATCTATATAAATAAAAATGTACCGTATATACTCGAGTATAAGCCGAGTTTTTCAGCCCATTTTTGGGGCTGAAAAATGCCCCCCTCGGCTTATACNGGGGTGGGGCGGCGGGGGTGGGGCGGCGGCCAGGGAGGAACAGCCAAAATGCCCCCTCGGCTTATGCGCGGGTCACCAATTTTTCCCAGTTCTCTGTGGGAAAATCGGTCCCTGGCTTATACTCGGGTCGACTTATACTCGAGTATATACGGTAAATGTTCGTTTGTTCAAAATCTTAAATCTCTGAAAGTTCTTCACTGATTGCTTTGAAATTTTGATACAACATTGCATTCGAATACGCGCGTGTTTTTATATACCTATATTATATAGATGTCACACCTGTGACAGGTAAAACATGCTTTTTTTGAAAAACTGCCATCTGTTGGACGTAAAAGCAACACACGCTTTTACCATACTGAGCCACAGCAACGCGTGGCTGGGTACAGCTAGTATAGAATAGAATACTTTATTGGCCAAGTGTGATTGGACACATAAGGCATACTGATGATAACCAATTGTACATTTCTAGCTGTGATTAAGAAAGGGCTTGATGTGGGCTTTACATAGTGTCTGTGAGGGATAGGATTAGAAGAAACAGGTAATTCAAGACAATGGCGATTTATCAAATAATCATATGGATTAATTAAAACTTTGAAATTCTCACTTCTGCAGAAAAAAAAAAAAAGAATGTAGTCCAAAGGTTCTTCTGGACATGGATCCTGCTTTAACAGCAGATATATACTGTGACCAGTAATTTATTTTTTTTATAAACCTAGGCTGGTGCCCAAATGTGGCCTTTTCTGAAATGAGGTGCCCTCATATTTGCAAACAGCGGAAACCAAGTGGACTCTGGGTAGTAGCATTACTACAGTTGAGAATAATGGGTCAACAGCATCAAGAGTAGGTATAGGCAATATTTTGCTTGCGAAGTCCTCTCTTAACATTTTTTGGTGGGCCGAGAACTACAAAGTGTGTGGATCTATATTACAGGTGTGAGCAGCATCAGCTGGAAGAGGAACATTAGGGTTTTCTTTGATATGTGGCTTATATATGTTTTCCTGTGTCAAAACTTGTATTGCCAGCTTTCAGCTCTCATGATCAGAAGCCTATCCAGATACCATAAAACGGGATTCAAACTAGTCCAAACTCTCTGTATTACCAGTCCCTACCCTATCTGGGTGTTTGCAGAAAAAATCAGTTTAAGCTCTTGGATGTTGACTCATCAGGCCTTGTGAAAAGGTATACCTTGTTATTTAAAAAAAAAATCGGTAACACTGTGGTGATCTGATAGTTAAGCAAGGGTTATTGGCATCTAGAGGAACATTGTGGTTGGGAGCGTTTTACCATCTAGCGCCATCACCCTACAACTAACTTATACAAAATTATGTCTGGAAACTCATTTATCAACATTATCAAAGGCATTTTAATGCGTTTTTGTGAGGCTACTTTAATATTAATTTTTAATGCAGAAATGTACATTTATTTAGATACATGTTTAAAATATGGGCCATTCGTATAATTCATGGGGCTTTACTTGCTGTTTAACACGTTTTAACATTTATTGTTAACCATGCCTTTAAAAGTATTTAGGACTAACAATAGATAATAAATACAGGTAGTCCTTGACATACAACAATTCATTTAGTGACTGTTCAAAGTTACAACAGCATCGAAAAAAGGGACTTATGACTGTTTTTCACACAACCATTGTGGCATCCCCATGGTTATGTGATCAAAATTTGGACGCTTGGCAAGTGATTCATATTTATGATTGTTGCAGTGTACCGGGCTCATGTGATCACCTTTTGAAAACTTCTGACAAGCAAAGTCAGTGTGAAACTTAACAATCGTGTTATTTAACAACTGCAATGATTCACTTAACAACTGTGGCAAGAAAGATCTTAAAATGGGGGCAAAATTCACTTAACAAATGTTTCACTTAGCAATTGTGGTTGTGAGTGGAAGGCTACCTGTACAGTTGTCTTTATACAAGTTACAAAATAGCAATATATGAATTATTTTGATATTCTTATTTTGTGCTTATTTTGATTTAATTTTATTCACTCTGTCATCTGATCTTTTTGGCTTCTGGTTTTATGAACGATGTTTCATTTTTAATTTAAATGAGAAATGATTTTAATATTCCACTTTAGGTGTTAGGCTGCTTTTGAAAGTTTTATACATGTATTTCATCCTGCCATTAATTATATATTTCTGCCCTGTTTTTCTTCCATGAGTTTAAGGTAACCTAGGCCAGGGGCTCCCAACCTTTTGGGCACCAGAGACTGGTTCTGTGGAGAGAGGTTTTCTGTGGAGAGAGGGCCGTGGTTTCGCATGCTCAAGACAGCTCTTTCTAGACATGTTTGTATTCTTGTTTTTTTTTTTCTATAAACAAAGTTGCATAATTTTTTCTTAGTTTATAGTTTCTGTTGTGATCCAAGTATTTTCAATATCTTATTTTCTTCCAGACATAAAGTAACTTTGTTGTTTTCCCAATTGTTTGTGGGTTTTGTTTTATTTATTTTTCAGCCGATTTGTTCATTATCTTAAGGCTGGAAGGAATTTTGCTTCGTCTCCTAGGCATCTTAATGTGAAGTATAGACTTTTCCAAATTTATTTGGAAACAGTTGGTTTGGGTTTATTTTGAAGTGTAAGAAATTCTATGCTTTGCTTGGTTTTTCTGATAATGGATCTTTATACCATAAGATATTTCCTCATTGATGTCATTGGAGTGCTGCTTCTTAAAAACTGTTATAATGCTCCAATTGGGAAAGATTTGATCAGCTGCTGAGCTTTTGTATTGTGTCACTAGATGGGTAAATCTCTTTGGAAACTCAAAAGAGTAAAATCTTAGGTAAAGTCATTCTGAAATATATGTTGACACTAGATTAAGGTAATTGGTAGAGTCATACTTCCCTGCATGTCTGGAAGGACTAGAAAAAAGACTTTCCTAGCCTACAATATTTGTTCAGTTTATGTTCTGATATTCTTTGTCTTCTTTATTTTACCTTCATGTTTGTTTGATGTTTTGAGGATATTCAAGCATTAATTTGGATTTTAGAAAATACTACTTCAGTCTTTCGGATTCAGTTTAGTTCCTGTATGATTTGGTTTTTTTTTTGTTGCTTCTGTTTTACCTGTATAGTATCATAAAGAGAAAATTTAATCTCAGTGCTGAACTGTCATGCAAAATAACACTTTCATGCATATGGCCTGTGGATCTTTTTTCTGCATTTCATAATAGTTTATGAATTATTGTATAGGAAGCTGTTTTAGAGTATTTAGCCTTCAGTCATTTATGTTCTAAAAAGTTTCTAGCTTGCACATGGTTGCATGAATATAGTCAGGGTACCTTAGGTTATTATAGTTATGCTACTTTCATGCTGGGTTAAACATATCGAAATTGACCAGTATTCTCTTCTTACAATAGCAGGATATTGCTTGTGGCATTATATGATTAAAGCGAATATACAGACTATTTGTTATCTTATGAAAAATCATTATATGAATGTTGTGACTTGTGGGTAGAAGAAATCAATATTCATAGGCTTATGGAAGATTAAGCCTAGAATATAAGATGAGTGTTCAATTAAGAAAGTGAATTAAATGATTGTGTGTTTGTAAAGCTAAGAGAAAACAATAGCAAGAGATTAATAAGCAATAAAATAATACAATATAAAATATAAAATCAGTAGGAAAAAAGGTCTATCAACATAATTCATAAAATCACCTTATAATTAGCCTAAATCAGTTCCAATATGGAGGTTTTTAAGTTTATTGGATCTCATGGAGTTGGAGGGATATAAATCCAGTAAATAAATATGTAAATAATATTTGCTAAATAAAATTTACTAACCTACAAAATAAGAGAAAGTAATCTACCTTGAAATGTTCTATTTATTGATTACTGACACCAAATCTAATTGGATGATCAAGCAACTAAAGCAGGGGTGTCAAACTGCCGGTCCGCGGGCCAGTTTCATCATACCGAAGCCGCGCCCACCCCATTGCCGGCAATGCAAAAAGATACGTCGCGACACGTCACGTGACATAGTGAGTTGGACACCCGTGAACTAAAGCATATTATTTTGTTTTATGACACTTTCTTCTCTTGTTAAGGGTTAAGAAGTTCAAAGGTGTCCTTATTATCTCCCTACTTCCAGCCACTCCATAACTCTTGATCACAAATAATCATAATACTTGAAAGAGGAATCAAAATATTGCCCTTGATAAAGCTCAAGCTTGCTAAGAAACGATTTGAATTGATAATATGTTTTGCTTTAACTTTATCATTTGTGCAATTTGAGAAAAATGTAGTAACTACATTGTGAATTGGATGGACTATAATTAACAGGATTATAACAATCTACAATTACAGCATTCTTTGTTCTCTTTTAGCATTCCTATAGAACAAGTTTTATTCAGCTCAATTTTCAGCTTTAGATGAGAGGTTGGCATCTTCTTTCTTTTCTGGGTGTTTTCCCGGGCAGTCTGTGAAGACACCCAACTCTTTTGTGAGAAGTATCATATCTTATATCAAGGTGGAGCCCTATTAAGGAACACAGAAGTTGCAGATTGCTGTACATATATTTCTGATAGGTCCTTGAGAGTACAACTAAAACAGTTATTTTAGCCATATTTTAATTGTGTATTTACTATTTTGTTGAAAAACATACATAATAATGGTCTGTTCTCACATATAATCTTGCATAATTTTAAGTGAAAAATCTTATATATTAACTCAGATTGTTTCATTAAAATGTTTTGAGTTGGATAGATTCTCACAAAAGAAGGTAAAATATTTTTAAGGGTTCCACCAAAGCAAACATAAAGTTCCCATACTTTTTTTTAAAGCTAACTTAAGGTAATAAAGGCAGGCAATATGGTAAAATATTACTTACTATTCAGTCTACAGAAAAAAATGACAGGATAATGAAAGATGTAATTCATTCACTTCAGTATAGCTTAAGTAACACAATATACAGGTAGTTCTCGACTTACAACCATTCATTTAATGACTGAAGTTAGAACAGAACTGAAAAAAATGATGTATGACCAATTTTCACACTTAACAACTGTTGCAGCATCCCTATGTTCATGTGATTGATATTTGGATGCTTGGCAACTGGTATCCTTTTGGGACCTTCTGAAAGGCAAAGATTCACTGCCAAGAAAGGTCATAAAAAGGGGCAAAACTCATTTAATTGTATCGTTTAGTGAAGGAAATCTTGTGATCAACTGTGGTTGTGAGTTGAGGACTACCTGTAGTGGAAATATAGTTTTGGGCCCACTAAGCTTCATACATGCACATGTTTGCATAATGAAAATGTTCTATATTTGCTTTTAGCTACAAAAACAATAAAGTAACATATTTTGTATTTGGCATACAGAAAACTCAACAGTTTAACAGCAATATCTATAACACACACACGCGCGCGCACACACACATACACAAAAACAGGCCAGGGCTGAGGCTGAACAAGCCGAGGCTCTTCTCTTTGATTTGCCACTGGGTCCCTCTACCTCTGCCCAGGGGGTGTGGTCACCAGAGGGACTTCTTGCGTGGCTGACGAAGTTTCCCAGCCGAAGGACACGATGGGGGAGGGGACCTCCCCTGCTTTCAGCCACTCAGCTCCCTCAGGGTCCTTGAGCAGTGGGGTGGGCCAGCTCCATTTCTCCCCTGCATCTGACTGATTTAATTTCCCATAATTTGGCGCAGGAGAGCTGAACCGGGCCGCGGGCGCCATTTTGGGAGGCCTTCAGAGTCGTTTCACTGGCCTGCAGGCCGGTGGATTCTGCAACTCTCTGAGGGCCGCAAAGGAAGAGGTTTTCTCCTGACAACCTCTGGGATCCCCTTAAAGGCATACTGCCATTACTGTTAGATACCTTTTTTTTTACAAAGATTTAGGACCCGATCTGGTGTCTCCCTACCTGGTCACCTCCTGGCGGGCTGCGCATCGGACTGTGGTCAGCACGCGAGGGATTTTGCGCCCCCACAGATCCGCCCGCCGCGCAAACCGTGTTACTACTTATCATCTTGCTGGCCCGGCAACACCGTGCATCCTACGAGCAGGCTGGCTGTCGTCACTTCGGTGACTTTGCCGCGGCCATAGACGCAACCGGTCATTGGGAGCACCACTGGTCTGGTGACCCAGGGGGGCAGGGTGATCATTATCATCCCCTGCCCTTAATTCTTACCTGGCAATTAATTCACTACCAGGGGTACCCTTTCGTGCACTTGAGTTTGCCTTCAACAGGATGGAGGACAGCCCCAACAATACACAACCCTTCCGTCCCTTCACGCCCAGACAGGATCGCCCAGCTGACAGGTCGGGTGCCAGGCCCAGGCAACAGTTCCAGGGCAAACGGCCCTTTCGGGTGGGAGGGCGTCTGTTCAGATGGTTCAGGTGACTCTCAGGCGGTCCCTCCCATAGGGGGCAGGTTGTCCCTCTTTGCTCACCAATGGGAGGTCACCACCATAGACGCCTGGGTCCTAAACACCATTCACCACGGCCTGTCCCTGGAGTTCATTTCCAGGCCACCAGGGCGTTTTATTTCTTGCCCTCAATCAAAAAATCCAGTAAGGAGGGGCCTCATGCAAGAGGCCATTCGTCACCTCCTGGACATAAGGGCCATAGAACCGGTGCTGGCAGGTCAAAGGGGTCGGGGATTCTACTCCATCCTCTTCGTTGTCCCCAAGACCTCGAGAGGATGGAGAGTGATCCTAGACCTCAAAGGTCTGAATTACCATCTTGCATATCGAAAATTCAAGATGCAAACGCTCCAGTCCATCTTGGGCAGCGTGAGAAGGGGAGACTTCCTGACGTCATGGAAGCGTATCTCCACATTCCCATCTTTCTCGACCACCACCGGTTTCTAAGGTTCAATTATATGGGCCATCATTATCAACACAGGGCACTCCCGTTCGGCCTGTCTTCGGCTCCGAGGGTGTTTACCAAGATCTTGGCGGTACTCGCCGCTCACCTGAGACTGGTGCCGGTCCATGTCCAATGCTACCTGGACAACATTCTAATCCAGTTGTCGCTCCAAGACGCCCAGTCAGACCTCAGGCTGGTGATAAAGGTCCTCCAGGACCATGGGTTCTTGGTAAACTTTCAAAAGAGCCAGACAGTTCCTTCGACCAGGCTATTGCACCTAGGGGCCATCATAGACACGGTAGAATGCCAGGTCTACCTGTCCCAGGAGTGTCGGGACAGTATTTGGGAGTTGGTCCTCAAAGTTTGCAGGGACCGGGTAGTGACACTGGCCATCCTTTCCCAGTTACTGGGAAAGATGATATCGTGCATGGCGATTATTCCCTGGGCCAGATTACATTCCAGGGACCTCCAGTGGTTTCTGCTCCCCTCCCAAAGGTTGGGCACCAGCTCCTCCAACCGAAGGGTAAGGGTCCCTCCTCAGACTTTGCAATCTCTCAGGTGGTGGCTCTCTCCAGCCATGGCCAAAGGGTCCTCCTTCAAGGAGCCCGTTCGGCTCACACTCACGATGGACGCCAGTCTGTTCGGTTGGGGAGTGCACCTTCAGTCGCAGTGGGCTCAAGGATGGTGGTCCCGGTCGGACCTGAGGCACAACATCAACTGGTTGGAGCTCAGGGCCATACACCTGGCCCTCCGTCACTTCCGCAACAGAGTTGCGAGGCATCATGTGCTGGTCCTCACGGACAATGTGGTGGCAAAGGCCCATGTGAACCGGCAGGGGGGTACCCGATCCTGTACCCTCATGACTGAGGCCAAGTTGTTGGGCTCCTGGGCAAAGACCAACCTTGCCTCCATCAGAGCCGACCACATCTCAGGGGAGACGAACAGACAGGCAGACTTCCTGAGCAGGTCGACAGTGGACCAGTCGGAATGGAGCCTACATCCGGACCTCTTCAGGGAGATCTCAGACAGGTTTGGCTTACCGATCTTAGACCTGTTTGCCTCCCCGGCGAACACCCAACTATCAAGGTTCTTCTTCCGGTTCCCGTCCCTAGGGGCAGAGAGGGCGGATACTCTGTGGAGTCCGTGGCCAGAGGGACTGCTCTACGACTTTCCCCCTCTCCCTCTGATCCCGGCGGTTGTCCGCAAACTCCTTCAGGAGAGGGCGGGGGTTCTTCTAGTGGCCCAGTACTGGCTGCGGAGACCATGGTTCGCCGACCTCGTGAACCTTTCCATATCTCAACCGTGGAGAATCCCTCCAGGTCGCGTCTCGCTCAGCCAGGGGGCCCTGCATCATCCGGATCCCCAATGGCTCCAATTAGCCGCCTGGCACTCCTCCTATCCCAGGAGTCCTTCTCACCAGGCGTCATTTCCATGATCCAGGCCTCCCGACGGCCTGCTACCAATCGCATTTACGATGCCACGTGGAAGAACTTCTGTCTGTGGTGCACAACACACCACCTGACTATATCGGATTTGACAATTCCAAGGATCTTGGACTACCTACTAGCGGGTCTAGACGGGCTTAGCATCAAACACGTTACGCAGACAGGTTGTAGCTCTCTCCACCTTGTTTACCTGTGACACCGCTGCATCTCTAGGTCAACACCCATTGATACGTTCATTCCTCAAGGGTGCCACAAACACTAAGCCCCCAGTGGTGCACAGGTATCCCTCTTGAGAACTGCCGCGGGTCCTACAGGCCCTCACCAGATCGCCATTTGAACCTCTCTGGACATGTGATTTGCAGTCATTATCCCTCAAGGTTGCCTTCCTGGTGGCAATCACTTCAGCAAGGAGGATATCTGAGTTGGTGGCACTTTCCATCAGGGAGGACCTATGCATTTTTCACCGGGACCGGGTGGTCCTTCGTTTAGACCCTACTTTTGTTCCTAAGGTTAACTCTCTATTCCACAGGGCTCAGGAAATTGTGCTCCCAGATTTCTGTCCTAATCCGTCTCATGATTTGGGACAACAATGGCACCATCTAGACATCCATAGGGCACTCCGTTGTTACATCAAACGGACGGCTGCCTTCCACAATTCTGAGGCCTTCTTCATTTCCTTCTACCCTTCTTCCAAGGGTGGAGGGTGTCTGCTTCCACGATTGGCAGGTGGATCAGGGCTTGTATTGCGGGGGCGTACCAGTCCGATTCCTTGCCGGTTCCACATCGCGTCACGGCCCACTTAACACGCAGTGCAGCTACCTCTGCGGCATGGGCTACTCAGATGTCCATTGAGGACGTTTGTAGGGCAGCTATGTGGTCTTCACCCTCGCCCTTCATCTGACACTACAAACTGGACAGGTTCGCCTCTGCGGAGGCGTCCTTTGGCAGGAGAGTTCTCCAACAGGTTGTACCTCGAGGCGTCACACCGGACCTGGGTGCTTCCCTCCCACAGGGACAGTAGGCTTTGGTATGTCCCATTGGTGGATTCTCCATCTCCTGTGCTGGAGAAGGGATGTTGTCTTACCTGAACGCCTTTTCTCAGCATGGAGATGGAGAATCCACTCCCTCCCTACCAGGTCCTTTAGGGATAGGGTTAGATTCTGTGAGCCAACACGTCATACTGTCAGTCAATGGCTTCACCCACGTCGAGACTGGGACACCCTAGTCCAGGACAGGCGTAGCAGGTTTGGCTGACTTGATCTGATTGGGCAGGAAGACAGAGTAAACCCATTGATGGATTCTCCATCTCCATGCTGAGAAAAGGCATTCAGGTAAGACAACGTCCCTTTCCTTCTGTTCTCTTCATCTGAACCACAGAGCACTTAGCTTTTTTTCCTCTCAGAATACTTAATAGAAAATTACGACTCCACAGATAAAATAAAGACGATATAACAGGGCTGAGTACTTGCTAAAATGTGACTTGAGAAAACATGTTTACAGCAATCTGTTGCTGGCAGCAAATTTTTAATGTGTGTTTAAAGTTAATTATGGCTTTCATATAGTCTATTCATTTAGAAGGAAAATAATGTGAGATCTATGTGTTTTGTTATATTTTCTGAAATAATAATTACATTCCTTTGTAGACAAATATATGAAAAGTAACCAAAAATGTATGAAGTAGTCAATACATATTTAATCAAATGACAGGAGAAATAATTAAACTTTAAAAAATATTTGATATTGAGGGACTGGTTACATCTACCCATCCTATCAGGTGTGGCTGGAGAGGCATGCTACATCTAATATGGAATGTTTATCTGATGGAATCCAAGAGAGCCTTCTCTGCTACCCGCTCTTTGCACCTCATTTCTTAGGAATTTAGATTGGCATCTAAAAAAGGCCTGAAGATTTGGTTTTGCCATCTTGCCTAGGACTCTGGTAATGATAGTAGGGAGCCTGCTGAATGGTTTTATTGATAATTAGATTTCACTTGCACAGATCAGGGTTTTAATAGTTTTAATGTGTTTTCATAGTTTTTGTATCATTTTGGTTATCTTGTGTATTTTGTGTGTGTTTTAACTTTGTGAGTCACATATATGAGATGAGTGGTTATATAAACTGGAACAAATAAATCGGTATGTGCATAAACTTAAAATTACAAAAGACCCGTATGAGAAGTAATAGCATATACCACAGACCAGAACATTGAATACTTTCCTTTGACATTTATACAAAGTTGGTTTTTTATGCAAAATGTACACTTTTCTGACTTTATCTCTGACCTTTACCGACTGGGAAAATGTGTTCCTTTTACGTGTGTTCTTTTACTTTATATTTATCCCTATCTTACACCCTGCCTTCCAGCCCTTAGACTTCATTATGTGCTGCTGGAATTAGAGGTAGCCTGGCAATTGTTCCCTTTTCTGAGTTGTTTCTCTGACTCGTCAGGCCTTATCAGTTTATAAGAAGGTGAAAACAATTAGTTGCTGCTAAATAGCTGTAGCTGAGCTGCATCTGTGAAAGACTTCTTGTGGGTATAAGGTCCTGCTACTACTTTCTCAGCTGTAGTAGCTTCTGAGGCTTTTGACTCACTCCACCTTCTATTTTCATCTCACATCTTTCATGCATGATTGCATTTTGGTTCTCCAATGCGCTCTCATTTCTCTCTTTCACCAATATCCACTCTCTGCATCGTCAGTGTTTCTCTTGTTTTCCTGAAGTACAACTGATGCCCTTTGCTCTGGTAAAGTCCCAGGAGCACAATCCGTAAGGAAGGAAAACTCAGGTCAGCAGTTTTGAGTCGAAAGACAGTCTCGTATGTTTATTTTCTGTTTCTTACTGTTGGAGACTTCTCTTGTATTTACTGTGTTATTGGCACCTATAACTATTCTCTCTTACGTATAAATATAATTATGGACTATATTTCTCATTTGGTTTGTCTTTGCCAATTGTTTCAGCAAAACATTTAATAGCAACTTCTAGAATTAGGTGAATGAGCTCATTGTAGTTTTTAGTTGTTTGAATACGACTCAATGTCAAAGATGTGGAATTTATGTTGTATTAACTAATATTGGTGCACATTTGAACCATAAGCTGGTTTAGTTATACAAAAACAAACTTCATAGTATTAGTGTACCGTGTTTGTCTGCCTTTGAAGATGTTCAGAAGCTGCAGTTAATATAAAATATGGCTGGTCCTATAATGACTAGGATAATTTAATTAGCATAGATTACATCAATATTGAGGCTACATTCCTCAAACATGTATCTCACTAAACTTCAGTTATTGCTTTTGACCTAAAATGCCATTAATATTTTTGACCCAAATTGTCTGCAAAAGTGCTTGTATATGCTTGCATAATGTTAATTAAGAATGACTTATTAAAAATGTGTCTGCAGGCTAGGAAGAGCTAGATAGGTACCAGAGGATGGTCTTCAAGATGTACCCCATTAAGAACTTCATATGCAAAGAGGTTTTCTTAATGATAATTATGCTGACCTATTATTATTACTTAATAACAGAAAACATTTTTATAAATAAAACATTTTTATTAATAGCTATCTTTTTTATTTCTGTACTACCTCTCCAAGATGGCTCAACGTGGTTAATGTAAATTTAAACCATAAACTCATCAAAATACGACACCTTGGTTGATCATCATAAAGATCACATTTACACTATTTAATATAACTATATATTATTAAAAGCCAGTTTGGAAAAAAAAAGGTCTTTAAGTAGTCTTGAAAGCCTTGATCAGAGGATATTATTTTCTAAAACCATGAGCCTTGGATTACATTTGTCTTGTAATAGGTTTTAAATTATAAGCTTTTTAAAAAAAATTCTGGTAATTATATGGCAGACTATAGAACTAAGTGATGAATCATTAGATATTACTGACTTACCTGTCCATTTTGTACCTGGCACTCCCAGGTGAACTGTTGATGGTAAAAAACAAATAAATAAAAACATGTTAATGTAAATAAAACATTTGCAGCAATGATTAAAATGTGGACACACTAAGCAAAAAGCTTGCTAGAGAACTCTATAATGCTGGAAAAAGTGGAGGGAAAAAGGAGGATCAGTAGCAAGGTGAATGAACTCAATTACATTGTTGATGTGTATAATGTGAGAAGACATGAAGGACCAGGTAGGGACTTATCATCATGGAGAATATCTATGCAGTCTTTATGTACTGACTTGATAGTACGTAATCAACCATAGTACGTAATCAACCATCAACAATATAAAAAGATAATGCAGAAACATAATAAATATATATGTGTAATATGTGATACGTAAGTAAAATTCAAAAACTATACATGCAGCAGAAATACTAAAAAAAATTGGTGTATCTTCATCTATGTAGGCCCTATGAAACTGTTAACTTTTTGTTATNACTCATGTGTATTTTAAAAATATTCTTTTAGCTGAGGCAGTAATACAGAAATATATAATATTAAATACTGTTTGTCTCTCTCTCACTGGCATTTCTACCCCTAATCCTCTGCTAAAACTTCTATTGACCATAGAAGGTAAATGCCTCATAAGGTAATAGCATATTGGGATGTGTTTCAAATGAAGAAAAAGCATAAAGAATAGGGTTTGACATTCCCTACCTAAATATTGTTGCTGTGATGCCATATAGATCTTTGTAAATTGATTTATGCAAATAAAGCCATTATATGGTATTATACTAAAACTAGTATATAAATATAATAAATAAATTGGGAACTTAACTTCTTCTGGTTTCATTGGTAGATCCAGCTTTCTTATGAGCCTCAAAATATCTTCTAGGAGAAAATGATTTGATTTAGCGCCTATAGAATGTAAACATGCCCATCATTAGAAGTGGCTTCTTCTGGTTTCATTGGTAGTGCCAAATATTTTACATGTGGTATAGTCTCGTTATTGCTCTCTACATGTTTTGGGGACAGTTTCTTTTAAAGCATACTAGCTAGGATATGTAATTATTCCAGTTTTTAGTTTTCTGCCTGTGGCAGTAGTCTGGCCAGCTTTATGTGATTTCAGAAGCTAAACTGGTTTGAGCTAGTTCGTACTGGAATAAACAACTCTAGGAAAGACTCAAAATATGGAAATCATAATAACAAAGTACTTCTATATATTATGCCAAGAAAACTGTATGAATGTCACCAAATAGTTACCTGCAATAGAACTCAAGATAATTTTAATCTACAACAGAAGAGGCAGCTAACTTTATTGATCTTGAAAAGCTAAGAAAGATTTGATCTGGCTAGTACATAAAGGAAAAGTACCAAGAAAAGTAGATTGAAAAGATTTTTTTTTGAAAAGTGAAAGGGCCAGTTTAGTCACTACTGTATTGTTTCAAAAAAGATATTACCATTAATGCTAGGCGGCCTACCCTTGCATTAGATCAAAGCAAGAGATTTTTGAAAGTACTTTTTTTTCCTAAAGAAAAGGTTTCCTGTCTTATTGAACAATTAGAATGATTGGGAATCTGGAAAAAAGACACTTAGGAGGAATGGTTGAAGGCAATATTTAGCCTGGAGAAGAAAAGATTGCATGTACCATATTGAAAATGGTACAAAATTGCTCCAATTTTTCTAGAAGTTGGTACAAAAATTAGGTGAAATTATATAGTAGATTATGGTTAATTATAATGGAAAAGATTTCATCATGATGTGAGGGCTCTCCTTCACTGGAGTTCTTGAACTGATCTAAATCAGGTCCCTAACCCCCGGTCCATGGACCTGTACCAGGCCACAGCATGCCATCAACCAGTCCGCACAAACAAGCAAAGCCCCATCCGTGGGATGCAGGCAGCACACAAAACCACGCCCCCTCTGGTCCGCAGAAAAACCTCTCTCCATGGAATCGGTCCCTGGTGCCGAAAAGGTTGGGGACCTCTGATCTAAATAACTAGTTGCTGTGAAACTTGTTGCAATTCAGAAATTATTTTTTCTTTAATAAATATTTAGCATTTTTGCCTATAAATCTTATTCCATCTCGTTATTTACATACACCACAATAGTAGTTAAAATTCTACAATAAGAGGAAGAAATATTAATATTAAAAATGTGCAATATTTTACACTATTTCCTTTATGGAATTTAAATTTCATGAGTTCCAATTATAATAAACATCAATTGTTTTAAGTAGGCAAAAAATCTGTATGGGTGTGATTGCCATGGCAGCATGGAATTTAAGCCTGTGTATAATAATGTGGCAGAATCTTAGGAATCTTGCCGTTTATGAAAAAAAACCTGCTTATTGAGATACAGTGTTTCAACAAGTTCAACTCTAATTTAAACATTCTATTAAATTACATAAAATACTTGGCACAGCTTGTATATGTTAATATATCTTCCTACATATAATCTTTTTGACAGTTATATAATTGTTAAAACAACAATATTTAAAAGGCAAGATAATTTCAGTTGTCCTGTTAATTCAGAACACAGCATTAGAATGCTTGTGTGTGTGTGTGTGCGTGCGCGCGTGCGTGTATGCATGTGTAAACAAAAGAATTAAATGACATTCCTTGCATAAAAATCAATTTGTTTTTATTAACTGTTTTTGTTATAAATATCTGATAGTGGTTGTGTAGAGCCTGCTAAATGGTTATATTGTTAGTAAATTAGATTGTATCCTCACAGATTATATTTTTATGTTTTTAGTAGTTTTTATTGCTTTAGTATGTTTTAATGGTTTTTGTTCTATAATCGTGGTTTTACTTTTATATTGCATTTTGTATTTTAACTTTGTTAGCTGAGTGTCACATCTGTGAGGTGGACAGCTAGATAAATTTAAAAACAAACTAACCAATGTATACTGCTAAAGCATATTGATTTTCAATAAATTGAATGTGGATAAAAATAGCAAATAAAACAACAACAAAAAAAAAACAATAATAGCACATAAACATTGATTATTGCTCCAATTTAGGTAGCAGCAGTAATTACACCTTAAAGCCCTAGTTCAGGGGTCCCCAACCCCCAGTCTGTGGACCAGTACCAGGCCGCGGCATGCCAGCAACCAGTCCGCACAAGCAAGCAAAGCCCCATCCGCAAGATGCAGGCAGCACACAAAACCATGCACCCTTCGGTCTGTGGAAAAACCTCTCTCCACGGAACCAGTCTCTGATGCCTAAAAGGTTGGGGACCTCTGCCCTAGTTCCATGACCTTTTCAAGGCTGTTCCAAAGGAGGGGGCTATCAATGAAAACCTCTAGTGCTGAATTGCTCTCTCACCCGACATTTGTGAGGAACCTTTAACTTCCCGGCTTACAATGATGGTGGAACAGAGATTGGTTTTGTATGGAAGAGGCAATCCTCAAGTGTTCTTGGGGCTTTTCTGATTTGCACCAAAAGCTTTACTATAAACCAATGCAGCACTCAAAAAACCCCTAGTGTTATATGGCTGTTGCAGCTTTCACCTGGCAGCTGCAACTGGCTGCATTTTTTTTTATAAAGTATCATAAGACTCAGTGCCTAATCTACTGAGACTGTGTACTACAAATATAATTAGGTACTATCGACAGAAGAGAATATTTATTGCTCAGGGTTGAACTGTGGGGCTTTGGTGTTCTTTGAGCTTGGTTGTTTTCTTGCATATGTTTAATTACCAAACTAGATAACATTATCAATGCTAGAAGGGAGTGGAGATTGTTCTCATTCTATATACTAGTAGTTTGGCCTATCAATATTAGTGGGAGTGGTTGTGGTGGTCCCTTGTTTGGGATCAAGGAACCACCAAGATCACTCCTACCAACATTGACAGAGCAAGCCACTACATAGAGCAGTGGTTCCCAACCTTTTCTATACCCCGCACCCCTAGAATGCTTCTGATATATTCTCGCACCCCTTACAAAAGTTCAAAATAACGGCAACAAATTATGCATATACACTATAATTTTGAAAACCCAAGTTTTTGCACTTCCTGGAATACCATCTCGCACCCCTGGTTGGGAACCCCTGACATAGAGAGAAATATTCATTCTCTAGCCCCACCATTTTAAAGAAATATTCATTCTCAAATGGCATTTAACACAGCTGTGGTTTGTACATACACTATGGGATATACTTACTTAAGGATACTTCATATAGTTTCACTTGATGTGTGCCTTCTGAGCAGCTGACCTCTGATGAATTGTGAATATTAAATACATGTGATTCTGAGCCAGAGAACAATTTATGGGGGAAGTAATGCACAAGTTCTTAATATAGCCAAACTGAATTCATAGTATCACCAGATAGTTACAAATGATGCTTTTAGTCAATAGAAGGGATTTTTAAATGTATTTTATTAATGCATTTTTTCCCATTCAGTCATGTTCAATTCTCAGAGATTGCCTTGACAAGTCCTTGCAGTTTTCTTGGCAAGGTTTTTCAGAAGTGCATTGCCTGCTTCCTAAGTCTAAGAGAAAGTGACTAGCCCAAGGTCATCCGGCTGGCTTTGTGCCTAAGGTGGGACTAGAATTCATGGTCTTCTGGTTTCTTGCCTGATGCCTTGACCTCTACACCACATTTGCTCTCTAATTCATATACAATCACATAAACTTTATCACAACTAAAATTTCTGTTCCAGTTATGATGGAACTTATATGGATTATTGAATACACATGTTAAGTATAAATTAAGGTCTATATTATGTCCAGAGAGCTGCAAAAGTTAGTGAATAGTAAAATAACAATGCTAAAAGTTTTTCTCTCACTTACTTTCTCTCTCTCACACTTATATGCAAGATTATAATACCATAAATTTATTTATTTAGTACCATAGGAAGTCCTTTAAATAATGAAGAGTTAAAATTTATATTTTTTGTTGTACCTTAATTATATATTAAGGTTCTTTTATTGAATTGAAAAGCGCTATCACTCATTTTCTTTCTTTTTTCCGTTTAGATCTTTCATCTGCCCAAAGAAAATTTGCTCGTTCACTGAGGGATTTCAGGTTTGAATGTATTGGTGAGGCTGAAACAGATGATGAAAGATGCATAGGTATGTCAGTATAAGAAAATTAATACAAGTCACCCTTGTTTAACAACCAATCGCTTAGCAGCCTTTTGAAATGGATCCCCCCAAAGCTATTTATGACCTGGTTCCAGAGTTCCAATGGACACACACACAGAGCACACGCGCACACACAGAGTGGTCACATGACCATGATTTACAATGTTTTTTGGTTAATTTCTGGTCTTCTTAGCTGATTTCCAGCAAAAAAACATCCATAGAAACATATGGATTTGTTTAACAACCTTGGCATTTGCTTAACAAGCACTGCAAAAGAAATAATAAAATCAGGTCTAGACACTTGGTGCCTTGACTTATGAATGTCATGACTTATAACAGAAAATCCAGGCTTCATTATGGTTGTAACTTGAGGAGTGTCTATATAAATCTAAAATTTTATTTTTTTATATTTTATTTGCTACATAGTGTCTGATATTTATTTATATATATATGTTTATATTTATTCATGTTACAGATGCATCCCTTCATGAATTCTCTAACTTTCTGAAAAATTTAGAAGAACAAAGAGAAATAATGGTGAGTTCTTTTTTAAAATGTCACATGCAAAAGTGTGGTTGCATTCTAATTTTGTTTCTATTTAATAAAATATAGCAGTATGTAATCTGTCAGCTCTGTCATCTGCATATTTCTCATTAGTTTTCAAACTCCAAAAGTTTCTTATATATCCATTTGAACCTCTTGAAGAAAATCTTTTAATTTAACCTAATTCCTCTAAAAGTTTCAACATATAACAGTACTCAGCCAAGGTTGCCTGCATTTAGAAACCAAGAAGGATTTAACTCCAGGGAATATCAGGGTCTCTGCATTTTTTGAACCCAGATCATGTAGATTTCTTTAGGGCTCAGTAAGTATCATTGGTAGTAGGTTTTACACATTTAGCCAGAGATTCCCCAGTCAATATCATCTCCATGTCTGAGATTACTGTTCCTATCATTCTACAGTATAGCCAGTCCTTTCTCTTGTGTTGGTTTCTATAGCCCCCTATCCAAGCAATGAAAATGTTTGAAGAAATTTTGAAGCAGATAATCCTTGCAAATTGGTGTCTTCCTAATCCAGTGATGGCGAACCTTTTAGAGACCGAGTGCCCAAACTGCAACCCAAAACCCACTTATGCATCGTTGGGTGCCGGGTGGGTGTGGCTCATTGGGTGGGTGTGGCTCATTGGGTGGGTGTGGCTCATTGGGTGGGTGTGGCTCATTGGGTGGGTGTGGCCCATTGGGTGGGTGTGGCTCATTGGGTGGGTGTGACCATGGTGGTAACAGCAGACTGGTGGGTGGGACTAAAAAGTTCAATCAATCAATTCCAACTTTGCAAGATCTTTTTTTCCCCCGCGAGGTTGAAATTGATAGATTGATTGAACCTCTTTTTTTTTGCACATGGCCTAAAGCAAAAACATTTTATAAAACCCAGCTGAAGGCCTAGGACTGGGGCGACAGCGCACGTGCCCACAGAGAGGGCTCTGAGTGCCGCCTCTGGCACCCGTGCCATAGGTTCGCCACCACTGTCCTAATCTAATCTAACTTGGAATGTTGGACTCATCTACTAACCTTTTTCCTTTGAGAATATACAGAAAGTGCACATCAGAAGTTCATTATGCATTTTCTCATTACTGACAATATTTTTAGCAGTTCACTGCATCATTTAAAATAAGTTTTAGTAAGATGACAGGTGATTCAGTGGGAGTTTCTTTCAGTCCAAAGCTGCTGTTTCATTTCAGGAATTCTTGATGTGTGATTCCTGAGAAAGACGTCTCTCTTATGCAAACATATACACCCAAATGCTTGGAAAATATTTTTATACACAACTTGGAACTAAGGAAGAAATTTTGTTTTGAGCTGAACTCTTCCAACGCAAATAAGTACTTTTGTAAGATCACGAATTGCTTGATAAATTATATGGAGGAATCCTTTCTCTCCAGTTTTCATTTTGTAATATTCCAAGCAACTGGGAAGGTGTAATTGCTGCTATACGGATTTAGATAAAAGTAATCCACATGCAAAAGTTTGCTTCTTACTCTCAGCATTTGGCATTTCTCAGAAAAACTAAGCAGGATCAGGCTGATGACTAACAGGGAATTTGGGGGAAAATATTCCCAGAAGAAAGTAGTGGCAGATTACTTATATGTGTTGTAACCTTCCCCTCCCACCAAATCTTGGCTATTTTTGTTTGGTCACTGAGATGAGCTAAACTTGAGAGACACTTTTCTTTTTAGACTTGCATAGAATTGTGACAATAATCTTCCTAAAAACATTTAGAAAGAAATCTACAGTATAACCAGTTGTAAAAAAAAACTGGGGCAAGGTTCATCTTCAAAGCAGAAACTCTAAATCTATTTCCAAGTGCTACAGAATCCTTTAGACAATAATAAAATCTACCTCAACGATGTGAATGTTTACTTTCATTCATTAAATCTGTTACATAGCTCTCTAAGTGTGAGCAAGGCTTTTTATATTTAACTATAGAGAGGAAAAATTTTGCCTAATCTTTACCATCATCATCATCATCACCCCCCAAACTTAACAATTGTCAATAAGACAGGCAATAAAGTCTGGATAGTGGATGTTGCAGTGGAATAGCAGAATAGAACAGAAGATACAAAATTCAAAGACCTATCAATAGCAGAAGAGTGACTGTGTTAAAAGAAAGCAAAGATAGTACCAATAATGCTAGATGCCTTGGCTGCAATCTCAAAACATCTGGAACACCACTTGAACAGTTTCAGTATTGGTAAAATCACCATCACTCAACTGCAAAAGGCATCTATATATGGAACAGTTTACATCCTATGGCAATACTTTTAACACCATCTGCCTATCCCAGGTTCTTGGGAAGGACTCAATAGGTGAATAAAAATGCCAGTTCAGTCTAAACATCTGGCTGATTGTGTAACCAACCATAATTTATTAAACTTGTATGCCATCTAACTTAATACCTTTGGTGCCTCACAACGATCAAGCAATGAATTACAATAAATTAATAATACATAAAAGATAGAGATACAAGATGGCAACTGCATGAAACAAAGACTTGGATGAAAAGCCAGGTCTTGTGGCTCTTCTAAAGAGTGGAGACCATCTGGATCTTGCGGGAAATGTCATTCCAGAGGTGTGGCTACAAAGAAGTTGTGCTTCATTATAATTAAGTAAGCAAAATATATTCTGATGTACTTGGATATATACTCTAAAAACATTATTGTCTAAAAAAAGTTATTAGAACATAGGAATGTATATCCTAGCCGAAGCTATTTGAAATCCGTCATATTTCCAGGAGAGAAAAATTTACAATTAATAGAATAATTTACATACATGTATACTGTTTTTCTTGTGACAATGATAGTTTATTAATAGAAATTAATGTGGATTTTTTTTTAAAAAAAAAACATGCTATTTTCATTTGGAAAACACTGTCAGTATAATGTTTTCTTCCTACTGTGGAATAATCATACTTGTATTTATTTTCTTCTTCTTGAAAGGCCCTAAGTGTAACTGAAACTCTCATCAAGCCTCTGGAAAAATTCAGAAAAGAACAACTTGGAGCAGTAAAGGTTTGTCAATAACTTTTGTATTTATAGCTTATTTTCCATTTTATCTGTTTTGTTTTGCAAACAAAATGGTAAAAATGTAACTTAAGTAGGACTAGATGATCGTTTCTTCAGTACTTTACGTGTGCATTAAGATCCGTTAACATTTAACAAAAGATTTTGTATACTTGTATATAGCAACAGCAGTAACACTTAGACTTATATACTGCTCCACAGTGCTTTACAACATTCTCTGAGCAGTTTTACAGAGTAAGCATATTGGCTCCAACAATCTGGGTCCTCATTTTTCTGATCTCGAAAGAATGCAAGGCAGAGTCAACCTTGAGCGATCAGGATCAAACTCCTGGCTGTGGGTAGAATTAGCCTGCATTCTAACCACTCCACGACCATAGCTCTGCATTTTTGCTTTTCCATTCAGAAATGTTTACAAACTTGCCAAGACTCTTCCATCTATTAACCAAGGCCTATGAGGTGATTTCAAAAAATGTATAGCCTCTGTGTGTGCTGTTGTGTTTTCTATTTTATTGAACAAAAACAATGTATACCAAAATTGGATATAGTAGCTTTGTTACAAATTGTAAATTAAAATTCTTCATTTTTACAAAAACATGTATCTATAATAATACATTTGTGATGTTAGAAAGGACAAAAACCAAACAATTTACAAAGTTTATGTATTTCATGTATAAATGATATAATATTTCTTTCATCTTTCCATTTAAAATGTTTTAGGAAGAAAAAAAGAGGTTTGATAAAGAAACAGAAAAGAACTACAGTTCATTGGAGAAACATTTAAATATGTCAGCTAAAAAGAAAGAATTACAAATATTGGAGGTATCATTTATACTACATTGTCAAACTTCTATCTGTTGTAAACATTTGCAATAATAATTCTTTTGTAGATAAGTTGCTAGTAGCTATTTTTCTATTCTGGGTTGGGAGCAGGGAACGAATAGCTGGAATCTGAGACTTTCTATCAATGATAAATATTATTTGTTTTATACATAATAAACACAATTAATTTGCAGTAAAGTGCCTAATATAGAAGATGACGAGGCAGAATCCATGCTGGGGTCAAATGCACTATCAGTTTGGAGTCATTACTTCCCAGAAGAGATCTAAGTCCAGCCTCCTCATGAATTCCATTAACTCTTATCTAGTGCCAATTTGGCTGGACTGTTAACTAGATCAGATTCTTGTGTATAGGTAGCATAAAATAAACTTTTAGTGCTTTGAACTCTACTTCTGTTACTGGTTTCTTGCACCTGACACCTACCAGTGCTTAGATTATATATGTATTTTACATAATCCAAATGCAAGTACATTAGATTGCTGTTTTTGCTTATGTGTCAGTCATTAAAATTTATTGTGTGAATGCAGGTTATACATTTTAATTTTAATAAAATGAAATCTGAGGGCTTACATCTCCTGATAATCCTTTTTTTTTTTGGTGGAAATTGTGCCTCTTTTAATAAACTGTTTCAATGCTTTACAGTTATTTGGTCTAATTCGTTGAGGAAAACAAAAATAGTTTAAGTCTAACTTTCCTGTCTGTTAATTTGTCAATTCCCCCTACCCCATTTACTCTAATACATTTATTAAAAGAAAGTTATTATATAAACACTTGGAATTAATTCTGAGACATGAGGAGAATTTTAACATGAAATCATTTGACCATAGAGCTTGGTGTGTATAATTACATTTAAATTAGTGCAGTTAATGATTCTGTGTTAGATTGAGATACTTGATACAATATATTTCTGTATAGAATCTCTGAATCTTAAAAAAAGCAAACCTATATTTTTTTTATGCAGGCAGATAACCAAATTGAGCAAAACAGAAAACATTTCTATGAACTGTTACTTGTCTATGTGTGTAAACTGCAAGAGATACAAGAAAGAAAGAAATTTGAGTTTGTGGAACCTGTAAGTAGAATATTAAAAACATATCTGAAAGAAAATAAATTTTACAATAGAAAACAAGTAAAAGTTGATTTAGAAACAAATATAACCATTTGCATTGTGCTGTATACCCGTATATACTCGAGTATAAGCCGACCCGAATATAAGCTGAGGCACCTAATTTTACCACAAAGAACTGGGAAAAAATATTGACTCGAGTATAAGCCTAGGGTGGGAAATGAGGCAGCTACTCCGCTCTCCTTGTCGTCTGCCTCTCGCACGGGCAATTGCAAATTTCTCCAGCAGCAAAGAGATGAATGGAAGGAGGCAGCGCTTCCCAAAGGCAGCCTGCTGTAAAGAGGCTTTCCCCGGAAATCGGCTGCAAGTCAAGCAAGCGGCTGAGCAAGAGACTTCCCTCCCTCCCTCCCCCAAAAAGAACTACGGTACTCTCTTTCCTCAGTTCTCGAGACGCTGACTCGAGTATAAGCCGAAGGGGGCATTTTTCAGCACAAAAAATGTGCTGAAAAACTCGGCTTATACTCGAGTATATACGGTATGTCCTTTTGCTATTTTACTGAATTTATACTTAATCACAGTATGCTGTGAATTATGAATTTACAGATAGTTATTCCACAGTGGAATTCTGTATTATGCCATAAAGTCCCACTAAACGTAGAACCTAATTTATTTAAAACAATGCTAAGAGGAAAGTAAAAAGAAATTATTCCTTTGCCATCTAAGCTAAAAAGAAATCTTACTGTGTTTTAGGTCCTGTCATTTTTTCAGGGCATGTTCACTTTCTACCATCAAGGCTATGAACTTGCCAAAGATTTTAACCATTACAAAATGGATCTGCAGATCAATATCCAGAATGTAAGTGAAGCCATCCTTTGATTGTAAGATATGTCCATCTGTAACTCTGACCCTGCCATTCCAGTTTTGTATTTCTGTAATGCATGATGATATTCTACAAAACTATGGAAATGTAATGCCATCTGCAGGCTAATATGCTACATGACTTGTTAAGCCTTTATGCAGTAACCAAATTAATATTTCTGCAGATTTTGTATATAACTTAATAATTGAAAATAAAAATGAATTTATTTTCTCTATTAATGTTTAACAGAGAAAAGTATGTTGCATTATTTTTAAATGTTGAAATATATATAAAATAATTTTGTTGAGAGTTCCATATATTGGACATTGTTATCAAATTAATTGGAAATTGTAATATAAACTGAAAAATTAATTGTCTGTATAGAAGATTGTGGTATTATAAGCAATTATCTATGATGCTTATGTTCATGTTTTAGTATGAAATCAAAACTACAGCGCTTAACAGTCATTGCAAACTCAAATATTAAGATAACTTTTATATATTATATTGTATTGTCTTCTATTGTCTTATTTCATAACATTGTATTATATGTTTAAGTTAAGTTAATGTAAATTATTAATTATTTGTATAATAATCCAAATTCAGAAAGAATTAGGGGTAACACTGTTACCAATTGGACAGGCTTTCGTATGTGGATTAGACACAATGATGTCTTCAAAATGCATATCATCCACTTTGAATGTCTATGGAGGTTCTCATCCATCCACGTCATAGTTGTCCCAAAAGTGCTTTACCAAAAGGGAGCTGGACTTTCTTGGTTTTTTTTCTTTGAAAGCATTTCACTTCTCATCCAAGAAGCTTCTTCAGTTCATGAACTTCAGTTCATTTCAGTTAGTTGGATGACTTTGGTCTAGTCATTGCTTGTCAGCCCTAGGAAAAAGGCAAAGGAAAACCAATTCCAAAAATGTTGTCAAAAAGAACCTTAAATGAACTTCATTAGGCATGAAGGCTTGCTGGGTGATCTTGGGCCAGTCACTTTCTCTCAGCTCAACTCATCTCACAAGGTTGTTAGTGTGGGGAAAATAGGAGGAGGAAGTAATATTAATGTTCCCCACATTGAGTTATTTATAAAAATAATAGAAGTGGTATATAAATGAAATTTTAAAAATGCAATCTCCAGGAATTAAGGCAAAAGATAACATACACAAAGCCAGATAGTTTCCTACCATCTCCAGTCAGTAAGTTTCAGCAACCAGAGGAACACCTTGGAAGAGTTGTAATCTTCCATGTTTCTGTTATCTGGGAAACAGTATTTAATATGTTCCCCCCAAACTGCGTCCCCCCCAAACTGCGTCCGAAGGATGAGGAAAAGAAGGAGGTGGGATGTGTAGGGTAGTTGAGAGGAGGAAGGAGGAGAGAGGTGTAGGTAGAAGAGAGGAGGAGGGAAGTAGGTAGGTAGGAAGGGTGAAAGAGAGGGTGGACGCAGGCGGGGGGGCTGCTGAGCATCTCTGAATAGATATATAATATGGCGGGGGGGGGTTTCTTTTGTTTATTAATGTATACCATATTTGTAATTTATCTGTTTATTTGAAAATTAATAAAAAATTGGAAAAAAAAAATATGTTTGTAACCATATACAATTGACAAAGAGATATTAAATACCAGAAGATTGTTAGTTTTGATATTTTTTTCTAGAATCGTTTGTGGTTTTCTGTTGTAAGTTTTAAAATCTTTTCTTGCAGACAAGAAGTCGTTTTGAGGGAACAAGATCAGAAGTGGAAGACCTCATGAACAAAATCAAGCAAAATCCCAAAAAACACAAAAGAGCAAATCAATTTGCAATGGAGGGTTATCTTTATGTGCAGGAAAAAAGTAAGCTATTTCTTTCATTTCATGGTAAGAATTTGTAAACATGTATTCAGGCTGTTTAGCAATGTTTTTTATCACAGGTAAGGCTTGTTTAATGACTATTCTGCTTAGTGAGTTAAAGTTAAGACATCTGAAAAATTAACTTTATGACTGATCTTTTTATTTACAATCATTGCAGCATTCCTGTGATTATGTGATTGAAATTTGGGTGCTTTGCAACCAGTGGGTGTTTACAACTGTCGCAGCACCCACAGTCATGTGCTTTCCATTTGCATACTTCACAATCACCTTCCGATAAGCACAATCAGTGGAGCTGGCAGTAAAATCACAAGTTGCAGTCTCAGTTTATGACCATGTGTGATTTGCTTAACAACTGCAGAAGAAGTGAGATCATAAGTCTTTCATGGTCATATGATGTTTTGCTTAACGCCCTCATAATTTATAATGGTGTTGCTAGTTCTAATTGTGGTAGTTAAATGAGAATTACCTGTATAGAGTTTTTTTCTCTTTTAATTTCAGTTCGCTACATTTGCTCTATTTTCAATGTTCTTATGCAGGTAATCTCCAAATTACGAGCGTTCACTTAACGCTTGTTCAAAGTTACATAACAAGCGCCCCCTAGTGTTTATGATCAAGTCCCAAAATCACAAATATTGTAGCACCATGGCAGTTCACCCTTATGAATGACTGCTGAGGCTCTGCAACATTCACGCTATTCCCCCCCCCCACTCCCCACAACTGCTTCCCCCTCCTTCCCTGCTGCAGCAGATATACTCATCTTGCAAAATATGCCTCCTCTCTGCCGCAGTTTCTTTCCCTTTGAGGGAGAGGCGCATTGGCTTGGAAATGCTTTTTGCGCCAACAGTGGAAGCTCCTGGGTGCCATAATTTTGCGTGAGTTTGAACATAAACTCTCTGCAAAAGACATCATGGCCCCCAGAAGCTTCCATTCTTGGGGGGATTGTATGCTTCATTTGCACTCCTCTGGGGCAAAGTGTGGAGTCAGAGTCAGTCGGACGCAGGAACCAATACTATCCGTTGCCTGGGTGTGCCGCTCGCTTGCGTGTGCTGGCCTTAGTTTGAGGGCAGAAATGAAGCCTTCAATTGAGTGGGACGGCATCGCGGAGCCAGGCCCCTTGCACCTGTATCCAAGCCAGTGGCAGTGGCAGCCACCTGAGTGGCCATGATCCTCCCTCCCCAGCCAGCCAGCCACCCTGCCCAACCTACTCCTTTTCTGACTGGCTGGCTGGCCCAAATCCTGACCACTCTTCTCCTTGTTGTCCTCCCCATTCAAGCGGAGTTTCTTGGCTCTGTCTGAAATGAAGAGAATGGAGACACAGCAGCAGGATTGCTCTCAAGAAGACCCAGGTGCGCTGCTCACTCGTGTGTGCCGGCCTTATTGAGAGCCATCTCACTGCTGCGCTTCTGCTTTTTTCTACTCAGAGCCGAGAAACAAGCCGCTGCGGCCGCTTCAGTGGGGAGGATGACAAGGAGAAGAGCGGTCAGGATTTGTACGAGATGGCATGCCAGGCAATGAGTAGGTCGGGTGGGGTGAGGGCTGGCTGGGGAGGGGAGATCATGGGCACTCAGGTGGCTGCCGCCACCAGTGGCTTAGGTTTTGAAGCGCTCCATAGGCACTGAAACACTTTTTAACCAAATGGAGACCTGACAGAGACTGCAAGCTCCGTATGCCTGGAATAGGACCTTCCGCTCTGTTTCTAAGTGCACATTGGCAGCCACACGGAGCTTCTAGTCCTTGTCAGGTCTCCAGTCAGATAAAAAGTGTTTCAGCACCTATGGAGCACTTCAAAATGCAGGGATTGGCTGCGTTTTGAAGCTCTCCATTGGTCCTGAAACACTTTTTAACCGAATGGAGACCTGATAGAGACTGCAAGCTCCGTATGCCTGGAATGTGGCGCTTGAGAAATGGAGCCTTCTGCTCCGTTTCTAAGTGCGCGATGTCAGCCATGTGGAGCTTGCAGTCTCTGTCAAGTCTCAGTTCGGAGAAAAGGTGTTTCAACGACTATGGGCCATTTTAAAATGAAGCAAATGAAGCAAATTCCAAACACCCCATATGCACTCAAACTCTTTTTACCCGGACAGAGACCTGACAGAGACTGGAAGCTCCTTGTGGCTACCAGTAGGGTGCTTGAGAAATGGAGCGTTTCACTCCATTTCTAAGCGCTCATTTGCATGCAGATGGAGTTTCAAGTGTCTCCAAGGTCTCTGTCCTGATGAAAATTGTTCTGGCAGTGGTGGAAAGGAGTTGGGGGCAGGAGCAGGAGATAGTCACTGCAAACACTGAATTCAGGCTCCCATTCTCTGGAAAAGAGGATGGGTGCCTGAACTCACGCGATAGTACTGGCCCCCAGGAGCTTCCATTGACTCTCCCACAAAGGCAGAAGCCGCGGCAGAGAGTAGACTGATCTTTTCAAGGTAAGTGAGTCCGGCGTGGCAGGGAGGAAGAGGGAAGTGAACTCGTTCAAGGTATGAGAGTCACTCCCATGAATTCTTGAGTTACGAATGGAATGGGCAGGCTCCATTACATTCGTAACTTGAGGATTACCTGTAATAATTTTACGTTTTCTATTGCTTTTGCGATTCTGTTAACAAGAATGCATATATTGGATTTATTTATTTGTTTTTAAAAAGAACTTTGATTCAATATGTAATAATCTGAAAAATAGGCTGAATGGAAAAACGTCTTTATATATCTAACAATTTGAAGTTTTAATTATTATTGTTTTATGAAGGACCTGCACCATTTGGTTCCAGTTGGATAAAACATTATTGCATGTATAAGAAGGAGTCAAAGAAGTTTACTATGTTACCATTTGAACACAGAGCAGGAGGAAAAAGTGTGAGTATATTTCATATTAAAAGAACAGTAAAAGAGATAAAGTATGTTCTGTATTGCTTCTCTGTGTTTTTGACATTTTCTTTTAAGTATAGTTAGATACAATATTGGGAATTACAAATAATAAGTTTGGAGGGATCTGAAATGGAATTTTGGAGAGCTTTAACAAAATACCCATATTTTATCCATAGTAATTCATTAATATAAATATATTTGGAAGCTTATTTGAATTACTTCCTAGTAAGGCACAGAAATTACATTCCATTGACCAGCTCTTATTACATTCGATATATTTATTCAAATATACAGTACTTTTGCACAGTATGTCTTTTTCCAGGAAACCTGTTCATATTAGTAGTTTTCAAGTTAAGAAACTCTTTGATAACTGTTTGAATATTCCAGAATCTGCAACATTTCAGTTTTCTTACAATATTCATCTTCCCCATGTCATTTCCAAATTATCAGTATAGCAATAGCAATAGCACTTAGACTTATATACTGCTTCTAAGCAGTTTACAGAGTCAGCATATTTTTCCCAACAGTCTGGGTCCTTATTTTATTGACCTCGGAAGGATGGAAGACTGAGTCAACCTTGAGCTGACTCGAACTCCTGGCAGTGAGCTGAATTAGTCTTCAATACTACATTCTAACCACTGGGGCACCACGGCTCATTGTATTGGCTACTGTATTGGTAGCAATCAAGGCAGAGTGATTTTTATTGAACTTTTGGTAACAGGATTCTTCCTCTTCTATGCCCAATATCCTAAATCAGTCAATTTAACTTGAGTGTCAGCCAAAATGATGATGAAGAGGAAGATTTTCTAATCCCATCTGTTACTCAGTAAAATATTCTGTTACTCCTGAGAAATTCATTTGATGATATAGTGAATTCTAGGCATGCATTATATTCAGTTCCAAAAATTCTACAATATTGATGGATGCTTTCATTCTAAAAAATATATATCAACAATAACAACAATTAAACTTATGTTATTAATCACATTTTTCCTGGCATTTTTAGTAATAGTCTCTGTCATCATATTCATGTAATTAATTTATTTCAGGGTGAATTGGAAGTCTATGAACTTCAGAACTGTACCAAACGGAATACTGATTCTATAGATAGGCGATTTTGTTTTGATATGGAAATAATAGAGAGGTAAGTCGGTCAGGTGTATCTTAATATTACTTTTAACTGAATTTATTTCAAATTATTACCTATACAGTTTATTTGACACAACCATTCTTATAGGATGACCTTATAAGTCAGGGCTTTTCAGCCAGTGGTATGGGTACCACCTGTGGTACATTGGCAACTGGCAGGTGGTACGCGACCATCCTAGAAAAGTGGTAGCAGAGGAGGGGAATGAGCTGAACCGGTGGCAGCACCGCACAAGCCTGAGCAAGAGATGGCTGGAGCTGCAGGGCTGTCAGGGCTCAGCGGAAGCGCCAGGATCAGTACTGCTTTCCAACTGATCAGCGCTTCTTCAGGGCTGTCAGGGCTCAGTGGAAGCGCCAGGATCAGCACCAGGCTCCAGGTGGAGCTCAGTGCTGATCCTGGTGCTTCTGCTGAGCCCAGAAGAAGCGCCAATCAGCTGGACCTCGGCGCTGATCCTGGCGCCTCTGCTGAGCCCAGAAGAAGCACCGATCAGCTGGAATGTTGCAACATCTCCAGGGTCTTGTGATTTACATTCAGATGCTTGGCAACTGATTCAGATTTATGACGGTCACAGTGTCCCAGGGTCATGTGAAGTGACCAAAACCTGCTTCAACCACCCAGCAGATGGGGGGAATAAAAATCAAACACCCCCACTCCACCCCCGCTGCCAATCCTCAACAGAAATGGTCACAACAATGAAAACCTCGGACAGGAGGAAGAGCACCGCTGGGCGCTGTCTTGCTCGGCTGTGATTTGGGGGGCACTTTATTCAGTGCCATTGTAACTTCGAACAGTCACTAAGCAAACTGTTGTAAATCGAGGACTACCAGTACTTTATCACTTTTTTCCTTTTTTGGGCGGGGTCATCAAGTTTTTGACACCTTGCTAGGCGACTGGTGGTATTCGGATGTTGCCATATCCTAAAAGGGGTACAATGGGTGAAACGGTTGAAAAGCCCTGTTATAAGTAACCTTCTGATCATATAAATGTAGATTTGAAAAGAACCTTCAAATCCATTTAGCAGCCCTGCATAAAGTGCAAGAAATCTAGAAATAAAGCAACTCTATCTACTCACCAGTTTCTAATTGAATATCTGCAGTGAGAAAGGGGCCATAATTTTTGTGATGATAGCTTCAGTTCATACTATTTTTGTCACACTTCTCCTAGTGGTCAACCAAAATCTATGGTCCTGTAAAACAATATGTTTAATTTTGCCGTCTAGAATCAAGCTTTTCCATTTTCACTGTGCAACAGTTCATATAAATGAAATGTATATGATACCTATGAGTCCTTTTTCCCCTGTAATAAATATATCTTGTTCCTTTAGCCCAGACATGTCAAACACAAGGCCTGGGAGCCGGATGCGGCCCGCAAAGTGGTTTCATGTGGCCCGCGAAGCCATCCTGGAAACAGGGAACGGCCCCCGCTGCCTTGGTCCTGGCCCAGGCCAGCCGAGAGCCAATGTACAATTTTGTGGTGGCCATCTATGCTGAAACACATTCAGTCTTAGCTCCACAAGGCCGTCTAGAAACAGTGAAGAACCAGCCCTTGCCGCATTGGCCCCACCCCCTGGGTGCATGTTGGGGAAAAGTCACCCTTTGTGAGGAATGAAGAAATGGACCATGCCTTGGCGCTTGCCTCGGTCCCACCCCCTTCTGCCTCAGATCTGTCCCAGATCTGTAGAGCTGGCCATGCCCATCCAATAGGCCGCACCCACCCTGGCCACCCCCCCCGAGGGCAACAGCAATGCTGATGTGGCCCTCAATGAAATTAAGTTTGATACCCCTGCTTTAGCCCGTCTTTATAGGAATGTTTTCCATACTTCTGATAATCTTGCTAAAAACTATAGCCCTGAAACCAATATAAAGAGTGGAATTCATGCGTACATTTGGTAAACAAAGGAAATTCACAGTCTTTGCATTAGGGTATATAAGTAGACTAAATATTCTAATAAACTAAAAGATACCCAGTCTATTTGGAATTTTGAAATGGGGACATGTACAAAATTGCTGTATTTTCTGGAGATTTTCTTATTTGCAAAGCATCAGACCACTGTCTGCTATCTCCTCTAACCGAATTCTCCTTATTTTTGACATTTTTTTTTACTAACTAGATATATTTTCAAAACATTGGGCTGAAAATGCCCATCTTTTTTATTTTTAAAGATACAGTAAAAGGTGGGACAAGGATATTTGTGATTACCAAGAGAGATGCGACATGAGTACATTGGCATTGGCATTCTTAGATGCCACACTAGGGATCCTAATTTTAAACCCTGCATGCTTTTAGTGATTCAGTTAATTTATTGCATATTTTAATTATATCATTATATAATATTCACTATTCCTTTTCAAAATAGAAAGTGCAGGGAAAAAGTAAGAAATACAAAGAAAAATAAATGAAAGTTAAAGAGATTACAGAAAATATAAATAAATTAAATGTAAATGACATCAGTGTCATTGAGTATCCATTTTCATACCTTTCTGTTCTTTCAAATTATACTTTGTATTTTCCTTAATTTGTATTACGTTTCTATACATTTTTAAATTTCAATAGATGTTATTATTAAAAATAAATCTATGATTATACTGAATTTACCATACTAGTATTGTAGAATAATTACTTTGGCCATTCTTTCAGGAAAAATCCCATAACCATTGATGTCTTGTTAAATTTCATAGATTAGGGAAGTACCCAAAATATATTAATATTTTACTTTATTTTAATATTTAAATGATATGAACAATTTGTTCATAGACATATTGAAACTAGGTATTATTAAATGCTATGAAATGGGACAGTCTAATTCAGCCTTATAGTTTAAATGTCTCTTCTCTTGCATAACAGAATGATATCACATAAGAATAATGGCACACTGTATTACTTAAACTTAATGATACAAATTGATTTTGTTTTAATGAGCTTCAGTAGTAGCAATAGTCATAGCACTTAGACTTATATACTGCTCCATAGTGCTTTACAGCTTCTCTAAGCAGTTACAGAGTCAGAATATTGCCTCCAACAATCCAGGTCCTCATTTTACTGACCTCGGAAGGATGGTAGGCTGAGTCAATCTTGAGCTAGTGAGAATCAAACTCCCAGGAGTGGGCAAAGTCAGACTGCAATACTGAATTCTAACCACTGCGCCAACATGGCTTTTTCTATTATTTTTTTTACCTCATATACTCTAAATTGGTCTAAATTAAAATGTCTTTTGTGGTTGACTTCAATTAACTTTAGTACGGCCATCCAGAATTTCAGGTTCAGATATAATGACTTGTTTCATGTATTATGCTAAACCATTGTTTCTGTGTAAGTGTGTGTCTGTGTATGTATGTGTGCATGCGTGTGCACGCTTGGTTTTGGCTTGTATACTTTTTTATTTTTCACTTAGCACTATGAACTACATTACAGTTTCAAAGATATCTGATAGTTTCAAAGATGGATATGATGCATTTGTAAAGTGTTATGATGAAAAAAATTACTTCATATGAAAATTAGTGCTTAGTGGTGGTTTAAATAACTTTAAATACTCTGTTTTTATAGATCTGGTATGCCTTTGACCCTGCAAGCATTCTCAGAAGAGGACAGGAACCTGTGGTTTGAAGCCTTAGATGGGAAGGAAACCGTAAGAGAATTACGATTTTTACAAATAAATAAACATGGAGAGACTACTAATACAACATGGACTGTATTTACTATTAATTATATAGTTAATGTGATATAGGTTATGCATTATGTGCTTACATAACAAAATGATAAAACATATCACTGTTAAATACTAATGCGTGCATACTGGCATAGAATTTTATGGATCAATTGCATGGAACTTTCTGCTTTAAAGGTATATATGTGTATGTGCATCTATTTATATGTTTTTAAATGTACACATGGAAATATATACAAAAAATATACCTAGGAATAAATGAATATTCCTTCTAAGAGAAAAAAACTATAATGTATAAACTGAACATAAACTAAAAATATAAAAAAATGTTATTGGATTTTTTTGAATTAAAATTTTTCCAAACTGTTGCAGCATTATTTTGTTGTTATCGTTTTTGAAGAAAATTATTCTATTGTAAATTTGTTTATAAATGAAGTTTAACACTGGACAACAAAAGTTTTGCTTTCAGAATACTTTGGGTATATCTTACAGAGTTTTGGCTGCTAATCAGGAAAATAACCTGTAATTTAAACTAACATGTACCATTTTATAGAAATCTGTTTTTACATGGTGGCAATGTACATCCTGCTATGACTATTGCTACTACTATTGGCTATGCTGCACTAAAGAAAGAAACATGAAAACAAAATATGGAATTGTTGTTGAAGCACATCCAGTATGCTAAGCATAACTGGCATATCTGTAAATATCTAGAAGTAGTGGGTCTGCTGCTTGGAATGCAGCTATATATACCAAGTGTTGTTGTTACATATGTGTATGGGACAGCATGCAAGAGAGTTACATTAAAAAGAAATGGCCAGTCTGAAAGAATTTGGTTCCAGGACAGAACACGATCTGACAAAGATATTTTTTCCACTGCTTCACATACAACTTGGACTGTTGACAAATTTTGTGAAAGCGATTAACAAGGAAAGTGAAGATTTTCGTTATTTGAGACAGAATAAATGATGCCAAGATTAAGGAAGGCAATTTTGTTTACCCAAGATATGTCAATTTGGGCAATGACATATCTATTTGAAGATCTGTTAGTGGTGCCGGAGAAAAGCACCTGAAAAACATTCAAGGATGTTGTTGAGAATTTTCTTGGCAGTTACAGAGCACCAAACTATAATCAGCCGATTGACAAACTTTTTACAGCATACAAGATGATGAAGTGCCACATGTCACTGAATATTCATTTTCTGCATTCACACTTGCACTTCTTTCCTGAAAGTCAGTGACGAGCATGGTGAAAAGTTTAAATAGGACATTGCCACAATGGAAAAATGGTATCAGGGCAACCGGAATCCATCAAAGCTGATGGAAACATTATGAGATTAAATACATCATAGTTAAATTCATATTTTGATATTTCTCAAGATTCCTATGTCATACAGTCATTCTGAAAATGTATTTGTTTGCAGTTTGTAAGAGTCTATCATAATCAGCAAAAGTTTTTCAGGAAGCAAAACTTTTGAAAAAACTTACTATTAGCTCTAATAATATAAAATTGACAGTCTTAATAAAAAGGCTGTATCTCAGAAATGTTACTGTTTTTATCTACAGTTCTTAAGAAACACTTCATTTTTGGTTTATATAAAAATACTTCAAGTATCAGTGTGTGTAGAAATAACAAGCATATTTATATTGTATTAATTATCTGTCATTTGTCATAATGAAATTTAACATAATTTAAAAGGTACAAGTAATTGTAATATATATTGTTGAAGTTCCAGTTTCCTTTTCTGTCTGCTCTTTGCCAAATTATACAGTTTAGACATGCAGTAATTCAAAGATTATTGACAAATCAAGAGCTCCTTTTCACTGTGAAACATTTGTTAAATGAAGAGAATAGCATAAAAATACAAATAATTTTGAAGGAGCATCTTTCCTTTGGAAGGAAGCTAGTTAGAATTAAAAAAAACACACAAAATCCATACTACCCCAGGAAATACTGCAAATAAATACAAAAGAAGAAATAAGAGGAGGAGGAAGAGGAGAAGAGATTATATAAGATTCCTTAATATAGATTTATTGGAAACAGGATGAAGTATGAAAATCTGTCAGAAGCCTTAAGAATTTAAAGGAGGGATGACACATCTCTGGTTTGTAAGGCTAATCCAATTTGTCTTGTTTGCCCAATTCACAGGACTTCAACTAAGCACAGCCTCTTTTTTTATCTGACAGCATCTATACCTGCAGTGTATGCATTAGCAAAATTAACACCCTAAAAGCTGGCATGTAAGGGCAGTCCTAATTGCTGACACTTAAAAGCAACTTCTCCTCTAGTTCCACATAATGTCTGCAGGAGAGTTTTGATTTGCCTCTACCTCTAATGTCATTATTTGGATTATGGAAGTGAATTTTGAATTCCAGTCATCTGGCTTGATCCTAACGTAACTTGCATTGGTTATCTATACCATTCAGAAATATGCTTATTTATGCATGCAGAAACAGATGAAAGTTAGAAATTGTTAGTTACAAAGAAAGTAACTGACCAAGTAGTACTTTGATTCAATTCTAAACAATCCATTTTTGTCTTTTAATGGAGTAGGGAGTTCTTCCTTACCCAAATGTCTAAAAGCTTGTATTTTGAGTGCAGTTAGAAGTTTTATCTTTCTTCTTGTTTTGTTTTGTTAGGTGTTTCTCAATTTGAACAAGGCCAATACACAAAAAGAAGGAAGTAAGTACTAGAGTTAAAACAATCTTTATATTAAAATTAAATTTTCAAGAATAATTTCTGAAGGTAACTTTATTCTGGATTTTTTAAAAGTTGTGACCTGTCCAGAATCACTTACATGTCAGTTGAGTGGCTAAATAAATTTGTTAAACAAACAAATAAACGTTATTCTATCTTGTGCACAAGTAGTCCTCAACTTACAACTACAATAGAGCCTAAAATTTTTGCTGTTAACCAAGACATTTTTTTTGTTGAATTTTGCTCCATTTTATTACCTTTCTTACCAAATTTGTTAAGTGAATCACAGCAGTTGTTAAGTTAGTTCCACAATTGTTAAGTGAATCTGGCTTCTCCATTGACTTTGCTTCTCAGAAGGTTGCAAAAGGGGATCACATGATCCCGAGACATTGCAACTCTCCTAAATATGAATCCGTTGCCAAGCATCTGAATTTTTGTGACCATGGGGATGTTGCAATGGTTGTATGTGTGAAAAGTGGTCATAAGTCACTTTTTCAGTGCCTTTGTAACTTTGGACATTCACTAAATGAAGTCAAGGACTACCTGTACTGTTCCAGCTAAGAGATTAAAAAAAATCATTTGAAATAAAATTGTATTCCAATTTTATTCAACACTTGCTTCAGCCTATGTTTTAGAAAACAGCTCTGTTTGCTTTCAGTGAGTTGATGCCTCCTCATTTTGATTCAGGATTGAAATCTAAATCTATTTAAATTTCAGTTCATAATTTTGAAGTTCCACTGAATATCACTGGAAATGAACAAGTGATCATTTTATTGTTGTTGTTTAATGTAGCAGAATAAAAGTACAAAAATAATACCTTTTGGATAAGTGCTCATTAATAAAGAATATTTTGTTTTTTATGCATATTTCAATTTTCTTTTCAAATTAATATTTTTATTTTGTGACACAGCTAGATGCAATATAAACAGAGAGAGAAAACAATTGGAGAGGGTTGTTTGTATAATAAACCCAATAGCCATATGTTGGGGTAATATATATTGTTTTAAACCCCTCTCCTACTTCGGTGATAGATTGTTTGAATAGCTATAACTACAATTATTTGTATAGATGAGTCCGCAAGGAGAAGGGCAAGGAGAAGGGCGGGATATAAATGTAATTAAAATAAATAAATTGTTAAATGGAAAATATTGCTTAAAGATCTGAAATATCTTCATTTTTTTGTCGTCTTAGGTACACAGCTAGATAAAATTGGATTCTCAATTCTCAGAAAATGCATTAGTGCTATTGAAAGAAGAGGTAAAGACAAGAATTCCTGGATTGAACAGAAATAAATAATCTTTCATCTTGGCTATAATGAATCTTCTAATATTCATGGGAAAAAAGCAGAGTAGAAAAGTGGAAACATTCCAACTTCTACTCAGCTTTGCTGTTTCATGAGCATAATCCTTGAGCCCTAATAGTTTTCTTGCTATGGCTACCTATTTAAGGCACCAAGTAAATCGTGAACAGGGAACTTTTCCATCCCCACATACTGCCCTCCATGACCATCTTTATGTTTTACAGTCTTCCTACATCTTGCACAAATGTATCTTTCTTTCACAATTACTGAGAGAAAGGGAAATTAGATTTCTTTTTTTTGTAGTAGTCCGGCTCAAAGTCATTGGATTCTTGGGAGGAAGGAAGAAGTCTTATAATAATCTTTTTTCTCCAGCAGTTCTGAGCAAGCATGCTGTCAGAGAAAGAACCCAAAGCCATTAGACTGTTGGGGGGGGGGATCTAGCTTCCCCCTTCCTCTCGGCAACATTGTTTGCAGATAATACTTTTTCTCTTTTCAAAAAAGGAAACTTCACAGAGTTGCTGACTTCCAGGCATATTTTATACTGCAATTTTATACAACTGGTGCAGAACACTCATCATGTTACCATTGCCATTTGTGTATCAAAACAAAGGAGTCATGATATCTACCTATGAAATGAAAAGATGACTTGGGAAAGAGACAAAATAGTGTTTTGCAGAATTGCACATAGCATTTCAATATATTAATTTTATGAAATTTATAATATATGACTAGATAAAATCTAAAACTGATGCATAATGACTTGTAAAGCTACTCTTGAAAATTGGCTGAATTCTCACATTTCATGTAATTCTGTGCTATTGTAACTGTTTGATATATGGGTTCGGAGCTGTATTTATAATTTACTCTATTTAGGAGCTGTTTTTTAAGTTTTGGCTTCCTATGTTTGAAAGTTTGTGCAGTAAATTGTTTTTAATGTGAAATATTATCAAGCTTTGTTGTAATACTTAATATTGAAACAAAAGCTTTTTGCATGTAAAAGTAAGATCCCCTCTGGTCTTCTTTCTTTCTTTCTTTCTTTCTTTCTTTCTTTCTTTCTTTCTTTCTTTCTTTCTTTCTTTCTTTCTTTCTTTCTGTCTGTCTGTCTGTCTGTCTGTCTGTCTGTCTGTCTGTCTGTCTGTCTATCTCTGAAAGTTGCAGATAGGCAAATTTTCTTTGAAATATTTGATTCTTTGAAATATTACAATGTCTTTCTATGTATTCACTTAATGACTGCTGAAGATTAATTTTGGATCTGCTAAGGTAATAAGTTGTAAAGCAAGCACAGGTTCTCTTGGATATTTTTTTCTCTAGTTCCTTATAGTTGATTCATCTCCAGATCTTCTGAAGCAAGTAACTGTGCTAGGCTTTTGTGTGTATGTTAAATCTGTGTTTCCTACTTTACGATAGCAAAAAACATGCTTCTCTTTTGGCATGTCATCAGAATTTAGCATCATGGAATGGAGAGATGTGCTCAGGTTGCTTAGCTTCCTCTTAGTTACTCTATTGGCTGCTGGTTAAAGAAACAAGTACAGATGAAAAAGGAGGCAGAAAGTAGGAAGCTCTGATATAATATATCAGAGGTCCCCAACCTTTTGGGCACCAGGGACGGGTTCTGTGGAGAAAGATTTTTCCACAGACTGGAGAGTACGTGGTTTTGTGTGCTGCCTGCATCCCAAAGATGGGGCTTTGCTTGTTTGTGCGTACTGGTTACTGGCATACCGTGGCTTGGTACCGGTCCATGGACTGGGAGTTGGGGACCCCTATAATATATGATATATAGTACCATTAAGTTGCTATACATATATACATACATACAAATTTTTAGTAGTTTTACAAAACACTAAAATGAACACAACTAATAAAAAGCAAAAGCAGTAAAGAAAGAAAAAAAGCAAACTGCAGGAAGATAAAGAATTAAAACTTTCTTTGCAGCAAATATGAGTACATTTACAAAAGTATCTCTTACTCTATTACAAAATACCCTCACTTTTTTCTATTACCCATTTTTTAAATTACCAGCTGTAATGCATTTTTTTTCATATAAAAATCTATAGGGGTTTACCAATCAACCACAAGTGTAGACATTGCTTTTTTTCTTGATGTTGTTTCCAGCAAGATTCAAAGTATATTCTAGATCAGTGTTTCTCAACCTTGACAATTTTAAGGCATGTGGACTTCAACTCCCAGAATTCCACAGCCAGCATTGCTGGCTGTGGAATTCTGGGAATTGAAGTCCACATGCCTTAAAATTGACAAGGTTGAGAAACACTGTTCTAGATAGTTTCTCTGATGATAAATATATATCATCTTATAAAAATTCTTTTTAAGGCTAGAACATAATGTCAATCCTTTTAACCACATGTTTTATTATCCTTAAATCTTGAGAAAATTTTTACTATATCTCAGTAAATTAACCATTTATGTGTACTTATAATTTCTCATCTATAAAATGGTCCTTCTGCTGAAACCATAAAATGTTTATTAAGCAAAATCTAAATTTATACTTATTCCATATTCTAAGAATTGCTTGTTGAACATAAATATTTTTAAAATCTACATTTATCTTACCTATCTTACCATAGCTATCTATGCTATCTAAACCTCAAAAAGAGTTTCTAGTTTTCTCAGCCAATAGGAAGTTGCTTTCTTTCTTAGCATCGCTTCATCTAATTGAATAGGACCTTCATTGAGTAGCAATGGATTTCTAGGCTTTTATTATAGGATTTTTTCCCCAGTATCATCTAGAAAATGCTAAGGATTTGATATGGGAAGTTTGCCATGCAAAAGAAAATATTAAATATTGTCATTATGAGTATTTTTGAGGCATTTGGTGACCTATTAGGGCACAAATAAAATGAAATAAATAACACTTGATACTTGTTTAATCACTGTGATTTCTTGAGACATCAGATACATAGTACATTTTTGTGCTTTCTATACCAGTTACTCTTTTGTACCTGAGAAATATTTCATTTAATCTTAATTTATCTGTATCCTCAGCAATTCTGTTTGAGGTGGATAATACTTATTTTTCTTCCTCTTCTGAGACTTCATAGTTCCACTTCCCAAATATTTGTTTTAAAAGCTTTCATCCATTTTCTGCACTAGTTATAATAATTCATTGCTGGAAAGACAGATGGCAGCAGTAAGCTATCATTCCTTGAAGTTCTACAACAAGATTTTCACTAGTGAGGAATTGAAAGGAACATAATAAAAATCTTGAAACTGCTTTTGAAAATAGCTCTATAGACTACTGAAAACTGTCATAAGCATTAACAATATTCATTCTAGAAAATATATTATTAGAATAAGAGTTGAGATTTTGTGACTTCCTAGGACTATAGCTTGTATCTTATCAAACACTGACCACTGGATAGGCAAATTGGGTTTAAGCCTAATAACATCTGAATGGCTATAGCTTGCGTTTGCTGCTTTAGGATAAGCTAGCAGTACATTTTAGTTGAATCCTAATCCTCAACTTTGGCAACTTTAAGACTTATGGACTTCAGCTCCCAGAATTCCAGCTGGCTGAGTCCACGAAGTCCGCAAGTTGACATCTACAAGTCCGCAGTGGCTCTGCAACATTCACCCTGGGTTATTCCCTCCCTCCCCATCCCGCCACGGGTCTCCCTAGGTACCAGGCCTTCAATACTCACCCTGCGAACATCGAGATCCTTCACTTTCTTGGCTGCTCCAAGCCTTCGGTTCATTCACAGAGAATGGAGACCTAAAGTAATGCAAGATCAGCGGGGCGAGATCTCACGCTACTGATCTTGCATGATCTCATGTTAATTTAGGCCTCTGTTCTCTGCAACAGAGAACAGAACCGAAGCTTCCACGTGCCTTCAGAGGCTGGATCGGGGCATCAGAGGCCTTTTCCAGGCTGCTGCCGTACAGATCTGAAGTCGGGGAACACTTCTGCGCTCCCCTGTGGCCCGGTCTGGGCTCTGGAGACCTTTTTGAGGCTGCTGCTGTCCAGATCTGAGGCCGGGAAATGCTTCCACGGCCCACCGGATGCCCAATCCAGGCTCCGGAGGTTTTTTCCAAGCTGCTGCCACCAGGATCTGATGATGGGGGATGCTTATGTAGCCCTGTGTCAGCCTGTTTCTGGTGGCAGAGGCCTGGAAAAGGCTTCCAGAGCCCGGATCGGCCATGGGGGGCTGCAGAAGCGTTCCCTGGCCTCAGATCAGGGCAGCAGTGGCCTGGAAAAGACCTCCAACACCTGGATCAGGTATCCGGTGGGCCGCAGAAGCATTCTCTGGCCTCAGATCCGGGTGGCAGCAGCTTGGAAAAGGCCTCTGGAACCCGGGATTGGGCTGTGGGGAGCTGTGGAAGCATCTCCCAGTCTCAGATCTGGGCGGACCTGCAGCAGAGAGGCGACTGATCTTTTCCAGGTGAGTCCGGTGCGGCAGGAAGGGAGGGGGAAGCATAAGGTATTTTAGTGGGTCGGGGAGGCCTTGGGGCCTGTACTAGCACTAGGCCCTCCATGGCCTTCCCCACCCTGAGATACCTCATGTTTGCTTAATGAGCCGTGTGTGTTTTAGCGAGCAAGGGAGTGATCTCATACCTCGAATGAGATTCACTCTACGAATTTTCGAGTTACGAGTGGAATGGGCAGACTCCATTCCACTCATAACTTGAGGACTACCTATATTACTACCAGATTTAATATTACATTCTTGTGGCTTGATCCATATTATTATTTTCTTGATTGTGTTTACTGTTAGCAATTCAGGAAATACATATCCTAAAACATGCAGATTTATTATATTTTCTAACAGTTTCTTGGAACTTTTAAGACTGTGTCATATAAAAATGATTAGAAATTATGCGACCTGCTATATCACTAGTATTAGCATTTCCATGTTATAAAACTAAGTATACTAATTGAAAAAGGTGAAAATATAAACATTGCAATTTATATAATTGGTTGAAAAGAAGAGAATGTGGATAATTGCTATGGCAATACCAGGGGATAGTAGAATGGAAGACCAAAAGTTGCAGAAGATCACAAAGTATCAATATCTGAAAACTGAAGTTGAAAGATTATAGCATAAACGGGCCATGGTGGTTCCCGTAGTTATTGGCATACTGCCATACCAAAAAATCTTGTGCGCATTGACAAAATTTCTATCTGTCATTTATAAAAGCCACACTGCTAGTATTACACATATATTACATTGATAGATTATGACATCCTAGGTTCTTGGGAAGAACTCAATGTGTAGGAAGGCCAACACCAGCTAAAGAACTGCCAGCTGTGATTTCATGTTATGTACAATAACAACAACTGCAGTGCTCTTCATGGACAATATGTAATTGAAGTTTACAATAGTTAGATAGCGCCTTATATTTGAGTGTATCTTCTAGGTCAGTGGTTCTCAACCTGTGGGTCGGGATCCCATTTGGGGTCGATCGACCATTTCACGGGGGTTGCCAAGCAAGGCTGTCCGCCATTTTTTTTTGTCCGCCATTTTTTTCCCTTTTTTCCGGCGGGTGCCTTACCTCCCTTGGGCTGGGCCAGCTGGTGGTCGGCCTGCTCCGTCTCTGCCGCTTGCCAGCTACGCCTCGGCCGGCGCAGGGGGCGGAACCACGCATGCATGGCGCTCCCGGGCAGGAAAAGTCCTCGACTTACGACCGGCTGGGTAGTCCTCGACTTACGACCGGTTTAGTCCTCGATTTACGACCAGTTTAGTCCTCGACTTACGACCAGTTTAGTCCTCGACTTACGACCGGTTGGGGTCGCGGCATTAAAAAGGTTGAGAACCACTGTTCTAGGTTAATATTTATTTTTTTAGGTATGATAAAGAGCTCAAATTGTCTGTAATTTAAATTATGGACTAACCAGGGAGAAAAATATTGAACTTATGTTAACTTCAGTATATTGAACTAAAAGTGTTTTCATTGATGCATGGATATATTTGAATTCTTCAAAGATTTCATTATCACTTTATTTTAGCTCTTACATACAATTATACTTAATCAGATAAAAAACCTGCACTGTGTAGGATTTTGTCTACACAGTAGCCAAAAAGATGTTTATGGGAAGCTTATACATTCTTCAGTGTTCTTCTGTTCCTGGAAGTAAATTCTCAGTTTTTACTTGTCGATGGATTAATTGTTTCAAAGCTGTTCATCAGCCAGGTTAAATGTTTATAATAAATATGACTTATTTATATATAATAACTTTTATTTATTCTTTTGTGTCTCTAATAGGTATAAATGATCAAGGACTGTATAGAGTTGTAGGGGTGAGTTCAAAAGTCCAGAGACTTCTGAATTTGTTGATGGGTATGCTCATTTTTAAAATCTGCTTTTATCATTATATATGCATACTTTTTAATGTTTTTTTCAAGTTTTACTTTTCTATTTAAATCATGTCAAGATGAGGAAGCAACTTGATTTGGGAGAATTTTAATGGATGCTGAGAAGGCATAATTTAATACATAGCCATTATGCCCTTTAATTCACCAAAGTTAAAAAAAATCTGAAAATATAGAAAGATTTAAGATACTTGTAGTTTGTTCAAGATTTCTCCTTAATTATGTGAGGACAAAATTTTCATGAAATGAAAACAGTATATTTAGATATTTTTTAAAGTAAAGGAATATTTTTAACATATTGAAATTTGTCTCATTTCAGTGCAAATATATTTAAATGTTTGTTTATGTTTATGTTTATTTAGATTTGTATAACGCCCTATCTCCCTTACGGGACTCAGGGCGGTGAACAGGCGATAATAAAAATCACAATAAATATCTATTCTAAAATCAAATTAAATAAATAAAGGCCTGCTCTAAAATACCCCATATAAAAACCTATACTAAAACCTAATTAAGACTACGCCAGGCCGGCCACACGAAATAGATGGGTTTTCAGGGGCTCGGCGAAAAAGGCGCAGGTCCGCAGTTGTACGTAGGTCGAGGGATACATGTACATGTCTGTATGTGTTTAATCCTTATTCTGAACTCTAGTGATTTTCTAGAAAATTATAGTTTCTCATCCCTTCGATAAATTTTTTATTTAATTCTGACACAAATATAGCTATAAGTCATCTGAAACTGTTCATCTGTCTATTATCCAATCCCACCAATACTGCAAAATTTTCAGATTTCTTGTGCACAACTTTTGGCAGTACATGCAATCAGATCAGACTACTGGGATTACTTGAGCTTTCTGTGTTTTCCAAGCTTGTCACTTGATAGAATCCCTGCTCTGACTCTAAAGGATTCATTGATATTCAGAGATGTTAGTTTGCAACAGGCTCATCTCCAGGAGCATGTAGCTCCATCTGTGCTGATAACACAGTGTTCTTTGGCAGATAAAACTAGAGGAAACTAGCAAATGAATTCATCTCATTACCCCAGACATTATGTGAATGGCAAAGTACTTTATTTTACCGTATGCGCTACTGTCAAATCCTTGCCACCTGTATGATGCTGTCTCTGCTGAAAATATGACAGATATTATACAGTATACTGTCTTGCTTGCCGTATTAATTTGCAAAATGGTCTGGCTAATTATTAATTAACTCTTTAATTGCTATTGGCAATTAAACTGAATTTAAGAAAGGTATATAGACCTCAATATTTCTTATAGCATCAGGAAGAGTGAGGAAGTAAAAGGTAAAGTTATTGAGACAAAATGCATGAACCTGTTGAAACCTGGTATTTTCATAAAACCCAACTTAATCGTCTGTTTTCTTGGAGAAAATTTTATTTTTGGGGGAAACACGATAGTTTAAACTTAAATAGCTGATAGCAGTTCCAGTTTAGTGCAGTGGTTAAGGAATTAGAATAGAAAATTGAAGACCATGAATTCAAGTCTCACCTTAGGCACAAAGTCATCTGGGTGACCTTGAGGCAGGCTCTTTCAGCCCTGGGAAGTAGGCAAAGGCAAACCACTTCTGAAAAACCTTGCCAAGAAAACCTCAGGGACTGATCCAGACAAGTGCAAGGAATCGACACACACACAAAATCCTTTTACACACATACTATAGAATGTAGTTTATTTCTTTGTATTTTTATATTTTATTGCATATTCTTCAAATAGAAGCTTATTTTGGGGTTCTGTTTTATGAAGAATATAAACCACTATCCTATGACCTTTCCATTATCTGAGATCCATGCTTCTTGGGTGATTCATTTTTTAAGCTTGTTTTTTATGGAAAGGCAGGAAATCAAATCCTATTCTGCTATTACATCATGTTTCAGCACGTTGTTCTGCCTTACAAAGATTTACCTGGATAGGTATGCAAGCATGGGAAAGATTTCATCTCCTGTCTTAGCTTTCCTAAATTGTGGTCCTCAGGCTCATCAAGATTTGCAAGAGGAAAGGAATGTTGTGAGAAAGAAAAAACAAAGTTAAGGATAAAAAATTCATAAAATGGATGTTCATGTTTAAATAATTTATCTACTGAAAAAGAATATTAGTTACAAGAATTAAATGGATCTGATTGTTAGAAAAATTACTGTAATTTTTCATAAGTATCTCTGTCATTGCATATAAGAGTTTTGAACATGGATTACAACCTTGCCAGGAGCTTCTTACCACTGAGGACATTTTTTGTATTTATTACATTTATTTGTTGCCTATTTCGCTACTCTGGGAAGCTCACAACAATAAAACAAGAAAAAATAAAACATGTAAAAATAACAATAGTAAAGGAACAAAATCATAAAAGTAAACAATGGAAGTTCTGCAGCAAAAGGAACTTCTGTAGCAAAGAAGCAAGCTATAAAGAACATCTTGGCTAAAAAGTCCATTCATTATCAAAAGCTTGCATGCCTCATCAAGAACCACCTTGATTGTTTTTGGTGGCTAAGATAGGTATGATTCTCTGCTATTCTAGTTGTTTCATAAGATCTAATACACAGTAAGAATCTGCACCCTGACCTCCAGTCACTTAGTTGCCTAGTGTCAAGACCTGACTTTTTAGGTTGGTTATGAGGGAGCTGTATCAAATGTTAGACATTTTGTGAAGACCAACTATAGTCTTCTTTTATAGTTTAAAGTGGCCTCACCTGAGTGCCTTTTTATCTGTACTCTATTGGGATAACCACTGACTCTTGGATTTTTTTGCCTGCAACCAAGTCATTTTATGATATACAACAGATATTTTTCTGCTTTTCTGGGTTGAGGGAAAAATCTCTCTTGTCTGATGGATAAAAGAGATGTATCAATAATATCAATATATATTAATTTAATTGACAAAATTTATTGTAACCAGTGTGTATTATAGCCAGCCAAAACCATAGAGTCCACGAGAAGTCACTCTACCAACTAGTTTGATATCTGCAGTTCTATATCTCTTCCAGACAAGGGAGCATTCAGCATTATATATTAAATGTTTGACCTCAAAATGATACTTTGTTTGATATCAGTGTTGCTTTTAATTCTGTATTAATGAGTGCTATTTGTCCCAGAATATAAGTAACCCAAGTAAGCCTGCTAATAACCCATATATAATTCACAGAGACCACAACAGACAACAGATGTAAATTTGATTTTTGAAATGGTCTTTTCTGTACTGTATACTATCTTGTGTACTCCCACTATCTTGTAGTTTCTACTTCTCTATGCATAGAAGATAAGAAACAGAATCTTGCAGCTGTGTGACTTATTCTCTTCATTAGCAGAATTTTATGATTTGATTTATTGCTGCTTTCATAAGCTCAGTTATACAGTATCTGAAAACTGAATTATAACTGATCAAGTTTACCTGCTTATCTTTATTTTCTAGATGCAAAAACAAGTGATGAAGTTGATTTGGAAGGTAATACAGAATGGGAAGTGAAGACAATAACAAGTACAGTGAAACAATACTTAAGGTACAATTAAATATGTCATGATTTCTGTAATTTAATTGAAACTATACTAGATGGCAAATGTTATCATGGGGTTTTTTTTGAAAAATGCAAGTGTAAACAATTTTAGGAAGCGTGTAGAATATTATTTCTGGAATTTTTTCCAGTCCTTTAATGAAATGACCTGGGAAAAAGTTTAGAATGGAATGGTTGGCAACATGTCAAGCTGCTGCACAATTGCCCTTTCTGTAGCAATTCATGGGCACATTTTTCTTTATAGCTTCAGCTGATACATTAATGCAACATTCTGTCATCCCCAATTTGATTCTGTCCTGCCCTGGGTTTGGAGAGTGGTACTGCTAATGGATAGACAGACACTCAAGCTTCTTTACGTACTTCCTTTTCAACATTCCTTTCGACTAGAAAGAAAAAGAAGTAAATTGTAATTTTCAGAGTGCAATCTGTGCAAATAGTTATAATAAACTTTTATGTTTTGAAAAAAGGCATCCTTTAAAGCAGTGGTTCTCAACCTTTTTAATGCCGCGACCCCCAACCGGTCGTAAGTCGAGGACTAAACCGGTCGTAAGTCGAGGACTAAACCGGTCGTAAGTCGAGGACTACCCAACCGGTCGTAAGTCAAGGACTTTCCCTGCCCGGGAGTGCCACGCATGCGTGGTTCCGCCCCCTGTGCTGGCCGAGGCGTAGCTGGCAAGCGGCAGAGACGGAGCAGGCCGACTACCAGCTGGCCCAGCCCAAGGGAGGTAAGGCACCCGCCGGAAAAGGGGAAAAAAATGGCGGACAGCCTTGCTTGGCGACCCCCGTGAAATGGTCGATCGACCCCAAATGGGGTCGCGACCCATAGGTTGAGAACCGTTGCTTTAAAGACTACATTGTTTGCAGTATGGTAATGATGCCTTTATATTTTCTGGCTCTGGTGGTAAAAACATCCTGTGCAATATGGGATACAACCCAGAGAAATATTTCACGGAATGATGATTTTTTTAACGGATTGATGATTTTTTTATAGTTACTATAAGAGGAATCCTAAGTGGAAAATTAAACAGTGCAAAATTAAAATGAATACATTGTAGTATGATAAAATATATAGTTTTAGGATGTTTGTATTTAAACAATTGTAAACTTAAAGAAGCATGATCATTTTCCCCCTTAATTATTACAATGTTTTTGTCTTAACAGAAGCCTGCCAGAGCCCTTAATGACGTATGAGTTACACGGAGAATTCATCACTCTTGCTAGTAAATATATGACTTATCAGATTTTATTTCTTTTAAAATAATAATTATTGGAAATCAGGGAAATCCAGTTAGGTAACTTAATATTCGAAGTCTTTTCCAAAAATTATTTGCAATTTATGTATATTTCTGGTCCTCCTACAAATGCATACAGTATTCAGAATATTAAAAAATTTCTACATAGTACAACAGCCTCACTGCAAACTATTATACAGTATATATTCAAATTCATATATAAAACTAAGTGTATTTGGCTAAATAGAAGGATTTTGCAATATAATTTACACATATTAGCATTATTTTTATCTTATGAAAATAATATGAAATGGGTAATGAGAAAACTGGATGTAACCTCCCAGAATGTAATGTAGTTGAATTACATAGGAGCTTGAACTTTGTGTTAAGAATCTTTCAAAAAGTCTGTCAACATAACCATAATTAACTAAAGAAGAATTATTGTATGATTCAGTGTCCCCCCCATCAGAAAATCCATATTGTACTGTACAGAAGAAAACAGCCTAGATATTAACCTGAAATGCCTAATTATTCAATTATTTAAACCTACCTTTTATAAGAGAAGAGAATATTATCAGTTTCACTATGACTGTAACTTTTTAAAGGGGAAGGCTAAAGAGGTTTATGACTTAAAGAAGCTGAGGGACTGCCAGCAACAAGGAAGGGAGCAGAATGTGCAATGGTTTGAAGGAGAAGGCACGATATTTGAGGATATGAAGAAAGAAAGCTCCGTAAAAAGAAGGATCTGTAAAAGATAGATTTGCAGGACTCTCTTGGTATTTAAGCTTGAAGCATGCTAGGAGGAAGAAGGTAAAGCTGGAAAAGAGATAATGATACTAAAGGATATGGGAGATAAATGGTTGGAGTGGATAGTGTATGTATTTATTTAATTCAAGGTATTTATTTAATTTATTCACCATTTTGTTTTATTTTACTTTATGTTATGTTATTATTTGATTTTAATACTATCAAGTGACTCTTGTCACCTAATTGTTTACAAATCTGCATAGGTTTAGCAAATCTCATTTTTTAACCATATTTGTGCATCATTTCATTTTCATTATGCCCCATGTGGGGCTGTGACATGTCTGTATTATCTCAGTGTAATGCACTTCAACAAATTGTTTAAATATTATAGTCAGGGTGGTTTTCAGGAAACGGAACCGATGCTTGGTTTTATATTAAGGAAAGTCATAAACAAGGCCAAGAAAATAAAAAGCTATCCTCTTATGATAAATGTTCTATAACTAGCAACTTTTAATATAGTACTGAAGTTTCCTAGCATCTGGGGAGATAAAAAAAGTATCAAAATAGGATTTAACTTTATATTTTTAAAAATGCACAGGTAGCAAGAAAGAAAATTAAAATGTTTATACATAATTTTCAGCATACATTGTGCCAAGTGCATAACTACGAATTATTATTTTTTTTTCTTTTATGTAGAAAGTGGTAGCCCTGAGTCTCGTGTTAAAGTTATCCACTCCTTGGTTCATAAACTTCCAGAAAAGAACAAAGAAATGCTTGATATTGTTGTGAAGCACTTAGCAAAGTAAGCATCTTGTATCTTAGTCTGATGTTTACATTTTTTCCTTTGCAGTTCCAGAAGGCTGATTATGTTCAGAGTGTATTTTTATATTTCATATAAACAGCAAAAACAAATGTGAAGTTTGCCTTGTTGTATACTGTATATCTATTTTAGTAAAATTTAATCTGGATGGATGGATGCCCACCTTTACTGATTAAGCACTGTTAATGCAGAGGGAAATATTAAGAAATAGCTAAAATAATAAGAGGCATTACAGAAAGAAAAGAAACATAGCCGAAACCATTGCCATTTATACCAATATTCATTTAGTATACCTTTCCATGCAACCACCTCAATGTACATCTTTCATGCTGGTCATTTACTTTTGTGTTCAGTCTATGTTTATTCAACATTGGTGACCCTTTTTCTTCTTGTTTTATCACATTTATATCTTAACTTGGTTTTCAGTATTTTAATTTTTAGATCTGTACATCTAATTATCTGATTTATCTAATATACACTGCAAATTATTGAAGTACTAGCAAACAACACAATATGGTCTCCATGCAAAAATATACACACATGCAGACAAACACACATACTGATATCTAAAAGAAACACTGTTCTAATGACAAACACAAGCATTTCCTTACATAATTATCGCCTAAAAAACTAAGGAAAGATCACACATCCATGTCTTAATCTCTGCTCATTGTTGAACCATTTGCTAAGCATTTTGTTTATTCTTAGACATGCTTACATTCCATTGAGTATACTGCTCTTACTGTACTGGGCAACAGACTTTCAGCTCAATGTTCAAATATTTCCAGTATTTTCTTTGATAACATTCTTTGGAGTTATTTTTTTTTGTCTATATACATTATTCAGTATCTTTTTATTTCATTTTATACAACTTTTATTCTCTTAAACACTTCTGTTTACCTCTTCCATACAGATTCCATATTTTTTGTTCTCATTCTTTTTCATACAGAAATTGTACTTCCTGTGAACATTCTACTTTTGTTCTTTATTTCATTTCTTTCCTTTTCGTCCATGCCCATTTTACTCAATATGCCCCATTGACAATATGAAAAAGTGATCTGTATCACATGCATGCTTAATGAATTTTAAAGTACTTTATGATGCAGTATCAGGTATATTTGGCAACATCTTTCCAGAATTGAATCTGCTTATCCAAGTCACTTATCTAGGGAGGGCTGTTGAGAATATCCCTGTCTACTAAAAGCACATGGTGGCTGAACTAGGGCAAGTCTTTTCCATGATAGTACACTATCTTTAGCCCAACACTGCATGAAGTCCCTATCCTGATAAATTCAGCAAATAAATACAATCTTTGCGGTTCCATCAAACCTTTTCTTCTGTTTGATGGATCAATTGATGACACTGTTCATAAGCATTGGTTTGAGGACTGAATTTTGTTGAACTTTTTAAGCTTTTGTTTTGTCTCTGTACATTGCTCAGACTATTTGGAGATTGAAGCGCACCATAAATAAGCCTCTTTTTTTTTTTTTTGTAAACCTCGCATAGAATCACCACCACCATTTCTTTATCATTGGAATTAGTACTGCTGCAGCACTCAAAATCTTAGCAGGTGAATCTCAGACAAAGAAATTCCTCATTTCCAACCCAGCCTTGGCTTGTTGGTATGCACCAGTTTTTCTCATTGAATCTCATTCAAGCCATGTTATTACAAATGGATCTGGAATCCAGCTCCAAATATCCATAGTGACTAGTATCCAGGGAATATCCAGTGGGTTAAAAAAAAACAACCTGGCATCATATTGGTTACCGTACTCTTCTGATCTCAGCAAAACTCTAGTTGGTATAGTAACTGTCCATTTAAAATTGCTCTGCCAATCAGTCCTCGCTCCCTTCTTTAACTTACTGTATAATATTTGCTACACTTCATCCATTTTACTTCACTCATCTATTGTTTCTCTTTTCCTCTTCCTAAGGACTTCTCAGTAGGGCCACTCTCACTCCAGAGAGGAAGGAAACAGGATCTTTTCCCAGCCACACCAAAAGCATTAGAAAAGTCTTTCCATTTATCCAAAAACTTTACCAACAGTGAACATGTTTCTCTTTCCATTTTACTTTTTAATTAAGGTTCTTTATTTCAAGCTCTTTATTGTTTGCTACTCTTAAATTCCAAGTCACTGTCTTCCATGTGCCATGGTTGTCTCTTAACATGGAAATTGGAAATTGCTCTCCATATCTCATCATGACTCTGGTCAGATATGTAGTTCTTGCATAAAAACAGTAGTTGGAAAGGAATTTCTGTTGTGCAGTTATCTGGATATCACATTACCATGCTGCTTAGTCATGGCAATTTTGGCTGCCCCCAGCTAATGACATTGCAGGTCGTTATGCAAGGACCGCACTTAACTTCCATCTTCCTACCCTATTGACTTTACTTGGAAGCTGGCAGAAATCATGATTACGTGACTGCAGAATCACTGTGATGGCCAGAAGTTCAAGAACTGGTCATGAGTATCACTTGTTCAGCACTGTTGCAAGTTTTAACAGTTGCTAAACTAGTGGTCATTAAGTAAGGATGACCTATATACTCAGCTTAATTGCATCTGTGTTACGTACAACATTCCTTGATACATGTAAAGACGCTACTTTTTTCTTTTGACACATTTTGACCGTTATTCCACAGTGCAACCAAATTCTAGTTTTAACCCCAAACATGTTTACACTATACTACGTTACTCCTATTTCCAATCTGGAGGCTAATTTGCAAGTTAGATACTGTTGTCTACAGATATTACACATGATGCTACATGCAATATAGGAATACACAAATCAGGATGTAATCTATTATCTTCATTAACAGTATTGCTTTTAATTGAAGTAAAAATGTTTTCACTTCAAAATGATATAAAATAATTGTTAGTATTTACTAACAACTTTTTTTGAGAGGGACAAAAGCTTTTTTTGTTTTTCTGTTAGTATTTTTTCTAATAATTGTTTGAAATTTGGGGTACTTCCATCTATTAAATGAGGTTTAATATTTTAAGAAAAGAGAAGAAATTCACAAGCTCATCTTGAATGGTTGCAAAAGTTCAATGGTTGAAGGAAATGTAATTTTATTTTTTCATCTTAAAGTAGCCATTTTCATAATGCTGTTTGTTTGTTTGTTTCTGTTTTTGAAAAGTGTTTCTGATCATGCTAAGAAAAATCTTATGACTGTGGCAAATTTAGGAGTTGTATTTGGACCAACATTAATGAGGCCACAGGAAGAAACAGTGGCTGGTCTTATGGATCTGAAATTTCAGAACATTGTGGTGGAGATTCTAATTGAAAAACATGAAAAAGTAAGTGTGGGAAATGGGAAAAAACTGTACAAATATTTTATACTTTGTATAAGATTTAATATTAAATTCCTATGAGATAATTTATGATTTTATCAAATTCCATACTTCCATAACATAGGAATTTTAATAAGCTTTCAGGATTTGTAAGGAGGAAGTGACATTTTCAGTCTTCGTAAGAATTATGAAATTCACTTTGACCTTTAAATCTTCCCTGTTCGTTCCCTGTAAAAAACATTGCAGGGATTATTTTTAAAATTCCACCCTCTTGGGGGCATAAAAAAGATGCTGATGGTTCTTATTCATATAGCTAGATTGGCAGAACCCTTACATTCTGTTTTGTAGAAAAATGGAAAATGTGTATGAAGTTTTTGGAAAAGGAAGGAGATGGACTATACTATTTGTGTCTAATAAAGAGGATGGCTTCTTGATTAGGACAACTTCTTTCTGCATTGCTTCTTTGTGGGATGTACATTACTTCTAATTATTTTATTAATAGGTTTATTAATAAAATATCTTGTTAGCAGTTATACTAGCTTAATACATAGGAACATTTTGGAAAAAGAATGAATTTTGTCCGATTAAGTTTCTGAAATGCAATGGTATAATGATATGGTTACTTGCCTAATGACTACCCTATTCTCTAATCTGCAACCTTTGTTTTTTCTGTTTGACTTTAAAATAGAACATCTTTTTATTAGTCTGTGACTGCCTAGTATCTCTGTCATTTATCTCTCTGACCCCCAGTATTAATTCTTCAGCTTATCTGCAGATAGTACCTATTAGAATTTTTCAAATATTTAAAGTTCTCTTTTTTATTTTACTTTTTTTTTCAAGGATATATTTCAGTATTTAGCTGCAGTCTTTAAAAGAAAGTTCTGCATTTGTATGCTTTACTTTTGTTTCGTATATGAGAATTATTGTGTTAGGACAGTGTTTCTCAACCTTGACAATTTTAAGACATGTGGACTTCAACTCCCAGAATTCCACAGCCAGCATTGCTGGCTGTGGAATTCTGGGAGTTGAAGTCCACATGCCTTAAAATTGTCAAGGTTGAGAAACACTGTGTTAGGAGATGCAGTGATTCTTTTTGAACTTTCCATCCCTCCGGTGCTAATAAATAGAAGATTTATCTTGGAATGTTGATGCCACATAAAAATATTAAAATGCATAAACTGAATTAATGCGGTGAATAGAATGGAGAAACTAATTCATTTTGAACCCATCCCATCCTAGGATTTCTATTGGAACACTTTGGATCAGCCATTACCAATTCCCAGTGTATAGCGGGAATAAGTGCATAACTCACCAGCTCACTCACTTCCCTCCTTTCTTTTTAGTTCTTTTACTTCTCTCTGTCCCCTCAGTCACTGCTAATGCTCCTATGTGGAATATCACAACCATTTTGCACATGGTTGAAACACTTGAAACATATTTAGATCTTGGCATGGACCATTCAAAACCAGCTGTTCTGTGCATAGAATATAAAATATATTCCTAATCTGAATGTATATGGTAGGACAATCTCCCAACTCTACTCTGAATTAATGGATTACAGGTCGTAAACTGAAAAAAAAAGTCTCAATGAAACTAAGGTGGATATAGTTAAGATTTGATGCAGTAGAAGGATGGCGATTCAAAGTTTGGCAGATGTGAAAATAAAGAGAGTCCTGGAAAAGTTGAAGACCTGTTTTCAAAGTAGTTGTCCTGTTGCAAAGTTGCCTCAGAATGCCAAAGAATAATTAGCTCCTGTGACATTCATTGATTCGTAGTAAATCAAATATTAACTGAAATCTTGATAGATTCATTGGCATAATATGAAAACTTTAGTCACAAATTGATAATCATAAATCACTGATTTGAACAATGGTAAGTATAACATTCATTTGCCCATAAGAGTTTATTAGCATTTCAGCATAGGCTGTTAATAAACAAATGCTTTCAAGAGCCTTCTTTGGTCCCTTCATTTCCACATTATTTATTTATAGATTGAATAAATGGGAGAAAAACATTTTTTCATTTGTTTAAGATTTATATTACTTTATAACTTTCATGTTTAAGGTTGCAGTCTCAACTTTTTTATCTCTTTTCTAAAAAATAAAGATGCACAGAAAAAGAATGAAAACATATGTGTTTGCTTCTATAGCCATATCTTTATACTTCGTCAAGGTTCTGAGAAGTACAACTTATATGTAATAATGTCTTTTAATCATTTTATGTTTCTACTATTGCTTCTGCACTTGCCAGAAAGTGTCAGCTTGTTCAGTTGACTCTTCTCTCCCACACACACAGTCCTGCTGCTTTCCAGACTGGCAAAAAGCTTGCTTTCAGTACAATGGAAATTCTACTAGATTCATTATAATCAGACTGGCAGACAGATGTCTGTGGAAGCATCACATCAAGGGAGGCTTAAAATGTTTTACTTTTTAACAATTTATTTTAATTTCCTACATACACATAATAACAGGCAGGTGGCAGTAGAAGCAAATGTATTTTCCACTGGCCTTATTACAGTAAAGAAATTCTCTTTATTCTTGGCAATCTAAAACAAACTCTTTCCTTCTTTCCTTGTTTCTTTCCTTCTTTTTTCTTTCCCTCCTTCCTTCCCTCCCTCCCTCCCTTCCTTGTGACATAAAGTTAGTTAATGGTAGTATTTATAACAACATTTTTATTATTGTAAATATAAGATCTTACATGCATTATAGTATTAGTCTTTAATACTGCCTTAAATTCTCCCTATCCCAAACCCCAATATTGAGATTCAAAGTTGTGATTTAATCTAATCAGATTACCTATAATTGTTGCGGCTGCTATGGTACGGAGAGTGGTTTTTCTTGTGGGTTTTTATTATATGATGTAAGCCATCCAGACTCACCTATTTGTGAGTTGGGATGCTATATAAATATGTTAAATAATACATACATACATACATACATACATACATACATACATACATACATACATACATACATCTGAGAAAAGTTCATCCAACAGTTATGCTTTCAATCCCAATGCCATATTGTTTTTGGAAAGCCACAGTAATATATTTGTGATCAAGAGTCATAGTATGGGACAGTGGTGGCGAACCTATGGCACGGGTGCCAGAGGCGGCACTCAGAGCCCTCTCTGTAGGCACGCGCGCCATCGCCCCAGTCCTAGGCCTTCAGCTGGGTTTTATAAAACCTTTTCGCTTTAGGCCTCCGCCGCCGTGTGCAAAAAAAAAAAAAGGTTCAATCAGTCAATTTCAACTTCTCGCGGAAAAAAAAAGATCTTGCAAAGTTGGAATTGATTGATTGAACTTTTTAGTCCCACCCAGTCTGTCGTTACCACCGCAACCACACCCAGCCAATAGGCCACACCTAGCCGATGGGCCACACCCACCCGGCACCCGACGATGCATAAGTGGGTTTTGGGTTGCAGTTTGGGCACTCGGTCTCTAAAAGGTTTGCCATCACTGGTATGGGATATTACACTGATGTGCGTACTATTTTTATATATTCAGTAAAGTTTGTCAAACCAACATTTTGTCCTTGTTCTAAGAAGAGTTAATGTGACTTTATGAAAATGAATACATATGTTGTTAAAATTCCACTGCTGTTTTCTTCATGTGTAGGGTTTTTAATATATAAATATTAATAATCCATAATGTTCACTATAAAATTAGAAGATTAAAAAATGGCTATTGTTTCAAACTGTTAGTTGATGTTGATTTTTCCTGAATTTGTATTTTTTTCTTCCACGTATTATGAATTACTCTGGATTTTGGATACTGGTACTTAAAAAAACTTAATATTTAAGCCAAGTAGAATATATGAAAGCATAACTGGGGGTGGGGAAAGGGAAGAAAAGAGAGGGAAAACATGATTAATTATTTCATTTAGTAGAATATTTCTATTTCTGTTGTATGTGGTAATGATTATATATTCCTTTTGTCCAACTCTTTTTGTGAAAATCACATCAAGCAGATTTTCCATATGCTTTTTATATTGGACAGAGTTCCTTTATAAAATAAAGACCATACTGTAAAGCATGATTTTTATATCTTCATCATGTGGTTTGAATAAAATGTGTTACAGTAGAATGCAGAGTCAAACTTAAAAGCTAAAAGCCTAGTTAAGTAGTTTTAGAATGGTTCATCTGTTAAACCAATAATTGCTTTTATAAAAGAGCTTTATGTCATCCATATGTTTTAGCAGATTTATTTACATATTCTTAAAATAACTATGTACAAAATAGTGTTCTTTTTTCCACAATTAAGGTAACATAAGAACAGAAAATTTAGCTCACTAACGCTGAGGAATACTTACCTATTTTCTTAAAATCTTATTTAAAATCATATGTCAGATCAATAAAATGTATTTATGGACTTCCGGTTTGATGTTACAGCGTAATGGGTGCAGGAAGACGGGGCTCCTTCCATGTTCAATTTTGCCCCTCTGGGGATCCTAAAAAGGGTCGAAAGTCGCCCCGAAGAGGTGACAGAGAAGGAGGGGACCCTTGTTGATCGTGAAAGGATGGCGGCCCTTTCATTTGATCCGAGGAAGCCCTCCAAATCAGCAAGGGAATGACTGGCTACATTCATGTGGCCAGTCAGAAGCTGCTGACAGTCTAAGAAAATAAGTATTGACCAGCAATTTTTGAGCAACGTGGATGGAACTGGGTGAGACTCTATCCTCTTTTTATGACTTTAAGACTTTTTCCTGGGAGAAAACTTCCCAAAGCAAAGAATCCTCCCTGATGAGAGAGGGAAGGGGAATTTCCATCCCATTCCCTCAGGAAAAGAAAAGCAGCAAATTAATTGCTTGGGAAAAAATAGAGAAAATTACAAGATTAATTTGGAAGCAATATACATATACTGTATAACTTTGAAATTTGGGGACTAAAATGTTTTTGAGATTTTTTTTTTAAAGATACTTAAAAAGCTTGCAATATAAGTTTGGATTTAAAAAGCTGGAAGATGACATCAACAACATCTAGTGGAAAACTACAGCACTACAATTTATTATGCCTAAAGCAGGGGTAGGCAACCTTGGCTCTTTTATGACTCGTGGACTTCAACTCCCAGAATTCCTGAACCAGCCATGCTGAGGGGAAAAGGAGAGGTTTCCAAGCTGAGCCATTTTGGCTCAGGAATTCTGGGAGTTGAAGTCCACGAGTCATAAAAGAGCCAAGGTTGCCTACCCCTGGCCTAAAGGAAAGTTGTCTAGAAGCCTAGACTCAGATAAGACTCTTATTGTTTTCAGAAACTTTCACTTTTGAACACTGCAGCTGGAAAAGGGGAGAGGAACAAAAAAACCTCTTGGGCTGCTTATCTGTGTGACAGAGACAATAAACTATTTTGAAACTGGCCTGCCTGGACTATGAATATAAATACTAACTGACTTTTAGAGCTGTGTCATGGAGCTATTTCTTTATAGAAGAAACATGCATTATTGATTGAGATGATGGAATATTTTGGACTATAAACCTTTGATTGATGAACAATTTTTAATTGCTCATTGGACAGAAAAATTTGAAAAATTCGAACTTTACTTATATTTGCTGAAGGGAGACTTAAGGACGGACTGATAGGCCGGTTGGATAATTAGAAGTTCAAATGACAATTGACTGAAACTTTTTAAATCCCTAAATAGATTGGACTATAAAGACTACTTACAAAAACAAAATGGATGTTCCATACTTAGCTTCAAATGGTAAAAAACCATCCCTAACATCTTTCCCCAAAATCCCCAGCTTGACATATCAACAAGAAAATGTTGATGAATTTCAGAAAGAAAATCTTTCTATATTAAAATCAATACAAGAGAGAATTTCCTTGGCTCATGATGAGACTAAAAATAACACAAAGGAGATAAAAGAACAATTCTTTAATCTAAATCTACAAACTCAGCAAATGACTACAGAGAAGGAACTAGCAACCGAGAAAATTGAAGGAAAATCAGAGGAAGCAGATCCAAAGATGGATGACCTAAAGAAAGGTACTAACAGAGAGACTCAGACAAATGAAGAATTAGAAGACGTAGCAATAATATCGGAAATGGAAAAGATATCTTACCTGTCAAGATCTCAGAACGCACTTGAGGATAAGAAAGAAGAGCTGATTGAATGGAAAATAGAGCTGTTAGGAGAATTGTGGGAAATTGAAGAAGAAGGGAGGCTGTTTAATCAAGGCTAAGCGTCCTTCCAAAAATACTTTAATCAAATTGTCCTTCTTATTCCAAACAATATAGGGTTTTTCCCTACAGTAATTCTCAACAATATGTCAAATCCCTCATGTTCCCTTATCCCTTTGAACATTTCATAATTAATGAATTATTTTATTTTGAACTGACCTGATTTGCTATGCAAAAAAAAAGAGCTGAAGGGACAGCAAAAGAATGAATATACATAGCTGCAAGAGACTGATGACTAAAAACACTGCAACACAAAAAGTCCTGGCCTCTTTTCCAGTGGGCTATTAAATTAGTAGTCTGCCAGCAGGGTCAGTAGGAGTGAAAAGCTTCGTGGCTTTCTCTTCTGTTCCAACAATTCTTCTCAAGATGTTTGAAATGGAGTGGTCTAAGTTTCACGTCCTTGTTCAGCAATCCTGTGGTCTCTGAGTATTGCACTTAGGGAAGGTTGTGTCAGAATTTGTACAGCTAAGGAAGAATTGTTAGTAGGACATCAACCCCGGCATATGGTCCTGGATGCAGTTCTTATCCTTTAAATGTTGCAATAACAGCATTGTTGAGAATCTCTGCACTCTTCATAACAACACTAAGAGATTTTCTTCTTTTATGCGTCTCTCTTCATTTCTTTAGCTTGGCTGTATATTTTTATGTAGTTGAAAAGAAGACTGCATTATAGTCTTCTGACATTATAGGCCATTTGGATAATGATTCTTCCTGCTAATTAGTAGAGCATATGTTTCCCACCCACAAATTACAGAATTAAATTGTCTTCCAAGTATGAACATTCTGTTTGCCTACTATCCCTGAAGGAGAACCATGTTACTGAAAATTGATCTCATTGCCCACCTGCCTACCTCTGCACCTCTGTCATGGCAACTGATTCAATGAAAAATTTGTTCAGTTCTGGGAAATTAGGATTCAGTTTGTTGTACTGTATTTTGCCTTTTCTGTTGATTTAATAGATAAAGGATGCAATTAAAATAAACATATATTTCCCCCCATTTTTATCCATTTAGTCATTTTAAATTCTTGAAAAAGCTGTGGTTAACAACTGTGTGCTGAAGTTGCCCAAAAGTATAATTTATATTTCCAAGAAAAGTAGATTTTCCATGATGAAAAAAAACTTGCTTTTTTTCCTTTATATTCTCAATAATAATAGGGAATACCAAGAATTTAAATTTTCTCTTAATGTTGCTTGGATCTTAGACAACATGCAGTGCTCTCAGTTAAAATGTAAGAGAATATTCAAATCAAGAGTTGTTAAATGTTCTATATAATTATTGAATAATGCAAATTCCCTTTGTGCTTTTGATGATTTCCTGATGCTAATGGACAGGTAAGAATTTTATCTCTGACACTATAAGAAGAAAAAGGATGCTTTGGGTTTTATTCGGGTGAGTCCCCTGTTTCTTAAAGTTTAGTTTCCATACATTCTTAGCACTTCTATGGAGAAGTATTTTCTCTATAAAAAAAAAACTATAGTGTTACAAATTGCTTCAGTTATGGCTACTGCAGTGGCTGCCCAGATTGTTTCAGAGCAAACCTGACGTGTTTATTTTTATCTTCAATGCTTTAAAGTCAGATATTGTGTGATATTGCTATGATGCTCTTGGGAACCATGACATGGACCCTTAGAGCAGCTAGGCTTGTACTTTTCTTCCACTTAACAACACAGTAGCTCCTTTGAACTATTCTTAGAACAGTTATTTTGGACTTGCAAAGTAATGTCACTGCTTTGTAATTCTATCTATATCTATCGATCTATCTATATTATTTTTTTTACAATTTTAAAAAAGTTTATAGTTAAGTATAATAGTTCGCCATTTTATTTCCTATTCCTAAAAAATGTAATTCATTTTTTCAATACTATGCATATTTATTAATAGTTTCCTCATTTTGATTCCTTTTTAATAGTACCTCCATATCACCACCATAAAGTTAGACTAGTACAATTCACTTTACATGAGGCTACTTTTGAAGGCCACTCTAAAACCGCAGTTGCTGTAGACATCAGTAGCCTACGTATTGGCAAATGAAAACTTTCATAGTGATATAATATATGTACTATAGGTCCTGCATTAGTTTTGGTATGTTTCTGATGCAATTCAAAGCCAGTTTTTATTTATGAAGCCTTATATGGCTTGATTCCAAAATATTTTCAGAATCACCATTATAAGTGAAATTGACCCCATCCAGTGAATTTTATTTGAGGGAAGTTATTAATCATTCTCCATTTGAGGAAGATTAGACAGACCATGATGAATAAACAGTGTATCGCAGTAGTCTATGCTTAACAGAATAGCCCATCCCAGTGTTTGATTAGCATTACTGTGACAATTTTTTGAAAACTGGTTAAAACATTTTAATAATACGATAATGAGCTGTCACCATAGGGCTCAGCAGAATACAATTATAGTTTTATAAACTGTTTATTTTAATGCTAACTTTGGGAAAACAGAAGTATACAAAATAAATAAGTAAATCTAACACAACCTGTCAGAGAACAATTAATGAAAGAATACAGAAAACCTATCTGGTTCACGTTGATTAAAAAGGTCATATTCTCAGTGAAGAAGACAACCATTTATTTATTTATTTACAATCCATAACCAATATATAAATGGTGATATTACAGCACAGTAAATATAAAAGTGATGTAAAATACTAAAATAAAGCTTAAACAGACAAGCTTGAAGTAATTAATAGTGTGGTGGAAACATTAGATAAAATCTGCAAGGCATGGCTATTGTTAAAAAATTACCTACCATGTTGCAGTTGGGACCAGGAGTTCCATCACTGAGCAACACAATCATAAAACAATGTGTCACATGACCATACTGTTTAGCAACAGAAATTCCAATACTAAATGAATCGTGTCATTAAGTGAGAACATCACATGATCATTGTCTTCTCTCAATTTCCCTATACAAATGGTGATCATGTGATTGGATGCTGCAACCAACATAAGTATGAGGACTAGTTACAGCTGCCACTCATTCAGCAGCATCATAAGTTTGATCTCTGAACGATTATTAAGTAAGCAACATATGTAGTGGCCAAAGTTGATTGCCTAGGAGAAAATGGATAATCTGCTTAGAGGAGAATTTAGATTTTTAACAATTGTTATTAGTTTGTCCTCCATTTATTGCATAGAGGGCACTTACTGTAGTTATGAATGTGAAATAAATTCAACTTCTATATCATAACATACACAAGTATGAATTTAATAAGGAATACGATGTATCTACCAGTTGTTGTCCTTATAGATAATTTGATAGTTTGGGTGAAAGTGAAGTGTCTTCTATGTGAAGTGTGGGAAATATTATAAAAATGTCTAGCAATGGAGCAGGAGAGGATGGGTATTGAGCTGTAATGGAAGTGGAAAATTCTGATTATATACGTTTGGGAATCTAGGTTTACATCCTCCATTGAAGATTGGAGGTAACATAGTAACTATGGTAATTACGACTTTATTAGGTAGAGACATAGATATTAGACCTAAAGATCTAATATTGGAAAATAAAAGCTAAGTAAACTAAACTGAGTTTCATTTTCCTTTTTGGGAAATTAAATTAAAATTAAGAAATGATCCAAAGATATTACCAAAAGAATTTGCTCCAACCAACATGTGATATGACAGAACCTCACATGAGTCCAAAAGAAATGCAGCCTAATTCCAACCAGATAAGGTGGAATAAGGAATCTGAGTTATAGTCTTTAAAAACTCCTGTTAATAGTCTTCAGTGTTTTCTTCCTTTCCCAAAAAATCCTTTTTGCATGTAGAGAAGACCCATATCTTGTTTTATTGTTTTATCTTGACTCATCCTTCCCCACCCCCCAGTTAATCCTACCTCAGCTTAATTGTCCTTTTAACCCAGATAATGAACATCAGCTGTGGTTCAGATTAATGAAATGATTATTTATCTTATGAAGATTTATGTTCTGAAGCAATGAGAAATGCTGTCTGCATGCACCCACCCACATATATATTTTGGAAGGCCATCACTTTTGAAAGACCTTTGGCTTCTTTTATAATTATAATAATAATAACAACAACAATAATAACAACAATAATAATAATAATATTGGAACACTGCTATCATGTCCCCCCTCGTCCTTCTCTTCATTAAACTAGACATATCCAATTCCAGCAGCCATTCCTTATATGCTTTAGCCTCCAGTCCCCTAATCATCTTTGTTGCTCTTCTCTGTACTCTTTCTAGAGTCTCAACATCTTTTTTACATCATGGTAACCAAAACTGGATGCTTTATAATAGTAGCAATTTGGGGAAATGTGAGGGAGAAGGGAGGAATGCCAAACATAGTTCCCATCTAAATGCAAAAAGGGTTTTGTAGAGGTTGAGCTGTGCACATTCATGGCAGTCTGTCCATGTAGAAAAAAGCATGAGATTCACTTGTACTCAAAAAGATTTAAAGGAAAGATACAGATGAATGGAATCTCTGATTCAATTTCAGTCTTATAATAATATCTAGTTTAAAGTTCCTAGCAAAAAAAAATCACAGTGGGAAAAATATATAACACTTTTCCAGGTGCCATAGGTAAAAAAAAAACCCTTTTCTTGATTATAATTTTCACCTGATAAAATTGGGATCTAAGAGGTTATTTTAGTGATTGCTTCTTAAGAGTAGGCTAAATAAATAAAGTAAGATACACAAATAGGAAATCAGTTGTTTCTTGTTACTATGATACTTCATTTCAGTAAGATTTAATTTCTTCTTCCCAATGGGGAAGGGAATCACAATGCATGTGAGAAAATAAGCAGGGTAAGCTATAGTTATACATTACTTTCTTCAGTTTTAAGAATTATNAATTATAACAAATCATAACAAAAGACCTGAGCAAAGTTCATAGGTTGGGCAAATTGTAGAGCGTATCTCTTGCCTTAATTCATAAGTTTTTCTGATTTATCATAATCTGCCATCTGGCAAACATAGTTGAAAATTCTTTGGCCTGTGAATATTTATGCTTATTTTAATTTTCATTTATTTAAAATGATTATATTCAAAATGTGAGAAATTGAATAGAATTTTTCTCTTTCCAGTTTTGAATCAAATCCCAAACAAGTGATTTCTTGAAAATGGTGTACAGGATTTATACAGGTTGTCCTTCACAGTAAATCAATGTGTTTTATATTCCTCTTTCCAGATTTTCCACACGTTGCCTGATGCTTATTTCCCTGAGCCGACCCCTGTGCCAATCTCTCCTCCAAATGCTCCACCACGACAATCAAGACGACGTAATAGGAGGCCTCTTGCTGTATATAATCTCTGTCTGGAGCTGGATGACAGTAAGATGTTCATTATATTGTCTATCTTGGTAATAGTGGAATTGCAATATATCTTTAGCAATAGCTTTCATTTCATTATTTTTGTTTCTAAAAATCAGAGAATGAAGGCAAGATTGTGATAGAACGTATTTTTATAAGAGACTGTTTACATAATTTTAGGAAAACGTGCTTTAACTGAATTTTTTAAATAATTGTATTTAATCTGTGACAATAATTGTAAGTTGCAGAATAAATGGAATAAGATAACCAAAGGGAAGCTTTTTAGTGAGTTTGAAGAGATAATAATGCATTTGAATTTTCATTTTACCTAGGCTAAAAAAGACAACAGTAATAGCAGTAATATTGATACTCATTATAGGTAGTCCTCAATTTATGACCACAACTTAGCAACACATTTATGTTGCTAAGTGAGACATTATTTAAGTGAGTATTGCCCCACCTTATGACTTTACTTGCCACAGTTGTTAAGTAAACACTGCAGGTGTTAAGTTAATTACAGAATCGCTAAGTGAATCGGAATTCGCCATTGACTTTGCTTATCAGGAGATGGCAAAGTAGATCATGTGACCATGGGACACTGCAAACCTCATAAATATGAGTCAGTTACAAAGCGTCTGAATTTTGATCACATGACCATTGGGAAGCTGCAGTGGTTATAAGTGAAAAATGGTCATGTCACTTTTTTCACTACCGTTGCAACTTTGAATGGTCACTAAATGAACTGTTGTAAGTCAAGGACTACTGGTGTATAACTGCATATACAGTATGTATGTACTGTAAGTTATCAAATGAGAAAAAATAGAATTGTGCAAATAAGATGTAACAGTTTTCAGGATGCAAATATTACATTAGCAGTTTTTCCCATTAAAATACTTTATTTAACAATGATACAGTATGTATAGATTTTAAAATGATAAACAGGCGGACAAACTGACTGACCCATTTCCCTCATAAGAAATACATCAGCAATACTCTGAACTAATTATGGTTGGTTGCACTGTCAGCCAGATGTTCAGATTGGATTTGTCATTTTTGTCCTCCTATAGAGTTCTTTCCAAGGACCTGAGACAAACTAAACTTATTTAATAATATTAGGTATTGTTGTAGGATGTAAGCTGTTCCCACTAAAGTTGCCTTTTGCAATTGACTGATGGTGATTTTGTCACTGCCAATGGCGTTCAAGTGGTACTCCAGTTGTTTTGGGATTACACCCAACGAGCCTATTACTATTGGTGCTATCTTTGTTTTGCTACTCCTATTTGCAAGTCTTTGTGGGTTTTTCCCCCCAGTTCTTTCTTTTCTATTCTGCTGTCTCCAGGTATTGCAATGACCATTATCTAGATTTTTAGTCTTTCTTATCGACAGTTGTTAAGTCTCAGATGTTGTGTGACAGATGATGCTTGTCTGTTTGAAAAGTCCCAGAGCATTTTAGCTTCATTTTCTATAACGTTATCTATTTGTGGACCCACCAGTTCTTGCTTTTCTTGCGGATAATTCCAGTGCACCCTTGTTCCAATTTATTTAACATTGATACAGCAAATTATTTATTTATTTATTCACTTTTAACATTTTGATCTCTTAGGGCAACGGTCCCCAACCTTTCTGTCTTGGCAGAAAGATCACTTTCTGCCCAGGGGGTTGGGATCCCCTGCATTAGGCTGAGTTCTTCCTATGTTTCTCTCTCTAACCATTAAGCAACCGTGGACTCCTGCCTCTCTTGACTGATTGTTTCCTAAGCAGCATCGCTTTAACTCCATTACAGCAGTATTCTGTGGTATTATTATTATGACTGATCACACAAAATCAGCAATATATTTAGACTGGATTTGATTGAAGTCCTCCCGAGGACCTGGGATAGGCAAATGTTATTATTTGATGGTATTAGAGTTGTTGTTATTATTAAACGGGTAATCTATCATTAGATTAAAATCTAAACACTGGTGAAAATTACTTATTCATTCATTCGTTTGTTTGTTTGTTAAATTAGGGTGTTCAGGTCTGTTAAATTCAAAATTTCTAAATATCAAGAAAGTCCTTTAGCTCCAATCATGATTTTTTCTCCCATAAGTGTTTGACTTCGGTTTGCAAGCCCTAGTATTTCACATTTTTTTCAGATTGCTTTTCATCAAACCTATCATTACCCACTATAGCAACATCAAGAAAACTTTCTTCTTTTCAATGACTGTTATATCAGGCATGTTATGAACAAGATGCCTATCTGTTTTGAAATCCCATAAGATCTTAACCCACACTTTTTCCAAAATCCCTCATCTTAATGGGCCCAGTGGTTTTTGCTACATTTAAATCCAAACCTCTGACAAAGGTTGTTCTTGAGCTAGAAAAATAAAGCCTTCAGTTCCTTTCTGTACTACTCCTGATTTTATCCAGCTCCATGTGTGGTTTTTATTGGCTTTTCCACATTTATATACACCCCAGGTATTTCTCCTGGTTGGGCATTTGAATTTAGTAATATTTGTTTTTTTAGACTTTTGGTATTTTTTTATTATTTCTTTCGTACATTAATTAATTATATCTCTTCATAAAGAAAATGAGCTCAACACCCAGAAATATTGTAGGCAGCTTAATTTTAGTAATATGCAAATAGATGACATGGAATAATAAACTTTTATTTAATGAGATGTATTTATTGACAGACAAATGGTGCAATGTTGTAAGAATATAACAAATATGAACTATTAGCTTTTATATATAAATACAAGTGATGCCTTTTGTCTTCCATACTTTTCATTTTTTATTTAAATAGCAGATCCAAACGTGTCCTCCAGAAAATCGGTATGTATGTATGTATGTATGTATGTATGTATGTATGTATGTATACATGTATGTATGTATGTATTATAGATACATATGGGGTAGGAAAAGTACCAGATATGTAGTGATGTGTTTTTAAAGATTGTACTGTAATGTTTAAAAGAAATAGTTTTAAAAATAGGTTCTGCACTGAACTTCTTAGAACCACCACAAGCATCCAACAGGACATCTGTAGTTCTGTTGGAGCAAAAATAAGTATGGTGGCATCTTAAAAGCTATGTTATTTATCATGGCATGAAAGTTCATTCCACAATAAATCTGTTGATCTTTAATTTTCCATAATACTGTTTATTCATTTTTTAATTAAGATATCACATTTCATGGCAGCCTTGCTTGCCATAAGCTTTGAAGTTAAATTCCAATACTTTGAGGATGCCAATAAAAACCCAAACATACTTTGAAATAATAAGTGGCCTATCACTGTTCAGACTTTTAGACATTTTAAAACAAGATCAAGCTGAGATTTTAAACTGTCAATAATAGAATTGTTAACAGCAATATATAATTGTTAATAGAAATATTGAAATTCCACTGAGTTTCTTTAGTAATTTCGGATGACATGTTAAATTCTTTATACAGCCACAGAGAACAGAGTTCCTTTTATAGCTTTTAGGTGAACCTCCTGTATAGCAGTGTTGGCTCCTGTATAGCAGTGAATTGTAATACTGGAGAACATAGTACAATTTGGGATAGATCTGTATTCACCCAAGACAAAGTAAATGGTTCTAATTTGTCCTGTTCCAATTTAGTTTCTTCTGTGAATTTTCATTGATTTGTAAATGGCAGTGCAACAACCTAACCCAAAAAGGATTAAAAAATAAACTTCACTTCTTTCCATAAAGCATTTTGGTGGTTAGAGTTAGGAAGAGAGTATATAAAGCAAGAAGTCCTCAAACCTCCATAATTGCTCATTCCAGAGAACTCAAGAGTACTTGGGGCGCATGAGAAATGAATATAGTTGTAATATCAAACTCCTATTGATCCAGAGGTTATTGAGATAAGTCTTGGCGACAGAAATATCCTTTTCCTTTCACTTAATTCAAACGGCCATCTTGTTCTGCTCTATTCAAAGCAATTGTCAAGGTTCTGACTGATGAACCCAACAAAGTAAACACAGACAATTAAATCTCTAATGCAAAGCTGTATTGAATGAACCATTTCGCCACTATTGCTAGGAAAACCAGCTTTGGAGGTTTCGCTCCTAAATTTCTGATTAAGGAATAGAAACCTCCCTCTCCTCTTCATGCAGGTCATGCTGCCCAATTGTACGTTAGGCAATTGTTATGAGAGAATCCACAATCATCAATAAATAATTCTCTCCTCGTGTCTTTGTTTGTCACAAAGTAACCGGCAACTGTTAACGGCTCACATAGCCCCTTCCCCCCAAGTGTATGGCAAGCTACGAAGCAGTTGTGTCTGGACCATCCTGGTCACTCTGTGAGGCTTGACAGTAATCCTGTAGTGGAGGCTTCTGAATTCTTGTATTCAAGGTTGTTTTCATGGGGGTTCTCTAATAAAATTCTGAAGAATGGATTGCTTGGAAGAGAAGTGATAAAAGGAGAGTTGGCTACACCGCTATGCATGGCCTGCAACCACTTGCATTTTACTTTCTTCTCCCCTCTGCCCTCCCCCCCGGTATTTTAGTACTTTTTTGGCAGTATTTTTGAAGTTGCTTGCTACTTCCTTCCCCATAGGCTCAGTGAGTGATTATTCCCAAGACACCGAGATGGCTCCATACCTAAACCCATTATCTTCCTTTTTCTGGCAAGTTTTTTATCACTACATCAAATTGGCTCCCTTCAACTTAATACTACGGGATTTTTTTAAGCAATGGAAAGAAAACCCTTCTAGTAAAATAGGAGATGGGTTTTTTCCCCTCCCAAAACATGCTAATGAATCAGGAATCATTCTAGATTACTATGGACGATCACGTGACAAAGTGGAATGTATTTGGGATCATTGGATCTAGCCCTCAAGAAAGTTCATTAGGTTTCTGCACGTTCCTGTTATACAATTCAAAGGCGTACATGCTCCAGTATAGAAGAATCTGGTTTATGCACTTGCAAACAGGGCTGTGCGGAACTACAAATTTGAAGGCAAGAAGGGGTTTAAAGCCCATGGGGATATTCTGCTCTTTGAACTAAAAGTGACTTTTTCCGGGACACATGTTCTGCTTTTTTCTGTTGAAATTATGATTCCAGAAAAAGATCCTGTTCCTTTAGGATGCTATATGAGTTCCACATTGATCTAAAGCACCTTTGTCTATGAATATGAAAGACTGCACAACCTATTTACTTTATATCCATATATATTATCTTGATATATTGATACAAAAGAATGATAACCTTGAATTTAAGAATATTCATACCTACAAATACAATAAATAGGAAAAATAAGTATAAAAATGGTAAATACAATGTTGAATCCTGCTCAACTTTCCTACCTTGTCATTCCTGGAAATGTCTGTAATTCCAGGGAAGTGCGCATGCACACACACACACCCCGACATCACAGAGAGAGAGAGAGAGAGAGAGAGAGAGAGAGAGAGAGAGAGAGACTATTATAAAATTTGAGAGGTATCAGACATTCAGTAGATACACCATTTTCAACTGATACAAAAATTCTCCTGCCCCCAGACAAATTACCTGTGAATTGCGGAGGGAGGTTCTTACTATTGTAATTTTTAATAAAATTAGCTCCTCTGCTTGCATATATTCAGTATTATTTCTTTCAGATGTATACGTGACTCTCATATGTAGAAACACATCACACATGGACACTCTTGTATTTTATATAGAAAAATAAAATGAAAGGGAAGCAGGTGGCAGTGGTGAGAGGGAAAGGAAAGGAGAATCTGCATTGTGGAATGAATAAAAAAGAGGGAACAAAACTAGAGACGGAACATATAAATGGACAGAAAAGGAAAAAATAAAGTCTTAGCCACGTATTTAAAAAGGGTTAAATTGACCCAGAAAACTGGTAAAAAGGGGTAAAGATTCAGTCACCCAGACATAGCCACTATCTTGACTGTTTGACTCACATCCCTTGCGTTATGGATTTTTCAGGTTAATCTTAAATAATAGAGTCAAAGAGAGTGTGTACAGCCATTTGCATCATGGGCGCCTGCAGGGAGAGCAAATGTTAATGTGTGTATCATGGTAGAATAATGCATATCTTTCAACTTAACTACTTGTATTAAGATCCAGATGGAATTATGCAAAAATGAAGCTTACATCATGGCACCAACATTTGCACGTTATTTTGATTCAATGCAACTTGTACAAATACTTCTGATATAGATCTATGCCTATTCACATACTGGTTTCTATTCATAAAAGAAGACAAAAAGAGACCATTACCAGCATTCAGAGATATTGGGAAGGGACCTATTTTTCCTATTAGTTAAATATTTTTTTATTTTCTGGGTGCTCCAGTAGATAAAATTTCCACTTGTCACTTTAATCTCAAGTTAGTGTGGAATTCATCTTGCCCTACTTTTATTCTTGTTTCTTTTTTATATGATAACCATTGGATCTATCATATCTTGACATTTTAATTATGTGGTCTAAAATAATACCCTGGAGCAGTATCTGATTCTGCTGTGAACTGTTTTCCACAGCTTGATAAGATTGTGAGTAGTTTTTGATCCTTTATTTTTAGCTACCTCAATGAGAAGTTCACGTAGGAGGATGCTGCACATCTGTATGCTAGCTATTCCTTTAGCATATTTTTCTTAAGATGCTAATATTGATTTTCCTTGCAACAGAACATAAATGCATTGGAAGCAAAGCTGAGATTTAGAAAAAAAGGAAAATGGATTGGTTTAACATCTAAGCAAAACTAGAAACTACAAAGAACCAATCAGATCAGATTCCTTTTGGGAAGTGTGTGGCTTAATATTTCAGTGTTCAACCATATTTTTCTATCATAGTATCTTATGTAGAGGATAGAATGTACTTTGGACATGTGTGGGGGAAAGTTGCTATGCTGCAGTTGTAGGAAGTGATATATAAAATCTAGCTAATAATAGTAAAATAATAATTTTTAAATATGAGACCGTTTAGAATGAGCTTTAAAAACATTATTTTACTATTTAATTTGTAAGTTAATACTGCATCTTCTCACAAACTTCTACATTATGGAACATAACATAGGCCCAGTGCCTGTGGGAACCCAGTGGGGCAGGATGCGGGGGGGAGGTAAATAGGCAGATGGCATGCTGCAATAGACATAACTTCAGGATTGGGTCATAACTACCTTTTGAACTGTCACTCAAAAATCTGTAATAACTTAAAGACTACCTGTACTTGGGTTGGTTCATTTTATATCTCGACATCTTGTTTTTTTCCCTGCTAGCATATTTTTTAATCTTTTGTTGTCTATTCATTAACATATTCTATAAGAAATGAATTTGGTGAAAATACTATATTAATGGCTATAGGTAAGGAGTCACTGCAGATTTTATTCCACTAGTCATTGCCAGCTATAAGGGGAGGTTGTCATCTCTGTTTCAAGGCCAGTGAGCCAATGCTGTCTGAAGTCATTTCCGCAGTCATGTGGCCAACATGATGTCATGAAGCAGTATTACCTTCCCACCGGTGGTATCTATTTATCTATTTGTGTTTGCATGCTTCCAAACTCCTAGGTTGGCAGGAGCTGGAGCAAGGACAGGAGCCTCACCCCATCACATGGCTCTTGGGTCTTGAATCTGGGCTCCTGGTTTCCAGCCAAGTCCAGGGTCTTAAGTGCTGAGCCACTGCACCATTCTATATTAATGGCTATATTACCATTTAATTCACTCGGAATTTTTTCATGCTTATGTGCTGCTGTAAGCTTAATTATATAATGGTAGAAAGTAAAAGCATATAAATTTTTGAATTTTATATGCACAAATACTTAAATGAGATATTTGCTAAAATATGTAAAGTAGATAATAGTTCTTTAACACTTCCTTGAAAAGGATTTTTGCTTTAATGAGGGAGCTGGCCATCTGGTGTCCTTCTGCAAAAAAGAATGCCCTGGTTTATTTTTCATATTATAATACACTTTTTTGCAATGCAACTTCTTTAATAATAATAAGAAGAAGAACAAGAATAATAATAATAATATGATGATGATGATGTCATTTGCCTAATTAAGTTGCTTATTTACCTATGGCTCCAGGAACGCTGAGTTTAAGAATAATTCTAAAAATTAAAATGATGTCCGAGCTTTCTTTATTATTGCAGAAATAGTTTTATAGTTAGTAATAGTGCATGTGTATGTAATTTTTATACTTATATTACAGAAACATAAAGTTTAATAAAGTTGCTTTATTTAGGTATATATAGCAATGTCTTCTGTGATCTAAGAGAGCCACAACAAATTATTTTTTACAAATGCCAGCCTTACAGAGTTTGGGTGGCAGCCCAATGGGGTAGCTATCTTCTGTATTGTGGTAGAATACAATACTTCTGCATTGAATTTCTAAGCAGTGTATTTCAGCTCATTATTACAGATGGAAGAGATGCATTATCAGTTAAGTAAATGCAGTTGTTATTTTGGAAGAAAGAGCAATTCTAAGATGTGCCCTTAGGTGTCACTGGGTTACATCTTTCTTTAGATGTCACTAAATTGAATATTTTATTGAGATTCTTTCTATAATTGTTACCACTATGTACTGCACTGAAAAGAACAAAGGGGCTATATATATTCTTTTTTCACTGTGTTCAAAGGCAGCATGTAGAATCAGATATAGTGACTTTTGAATATGACCAGATCAGAATACCTGTTTATTTAAGGAATAATGCAGCAACTAATAAGAATTTTGATTTGAATTACCAATAACAGCTGTTTAAAATTTAAAATACACTTTTTTCTACTTTTTATTCTCTCTCCTTATTTTGTATTGTTCCTCATAACTGGCATTTCTGTCATTTATCATTCTGTTCTAATTCTAGTGTCAATAATTCACTCATTGTTTTCTTATCAGAGTACTTAAGGGACACTTTCTGGCAGTTTCATCAGTCTATTTTTTCCCCAAACATTTATTTCTGTTTTTTTACTCTTCTCCAGGTCTATGTTAACATTGGCTAGCACAGTTTATTATCAATAGATAGGCAAAATGCCTCCTTTGTAGTTTTCTTCTTTAGGCTCTGTTTTGTGTATAGAAAATGAAGAGATTTTGTCTTAATATATGGTGGTGTTATGATATAACAGTTGGTTCATACTAGAAATTAATTTTTGTTAATTCATATTGACATTGTCACTTAATTTATATCTTGCTTTATGATCTAATTCCTGTTGTCTTCCTTAAAACTTTCTTAAATGGGACTTGCTCTTGGCATCATAATATGACTTAATGAAGAATAAAATCTAATATAATGTGACTCTTTAACGAGACATTTCAGGACAGCTAATTGTATAATTTCTTCACTTTAATATAATACTATAAACTAGTGAAGGAGGAGGAGTAATTTTATTACAGTCACAGACTAGCATTACAAATAAGCATTAAAAATAAAACGAAATAAAATAAAAAGGACAAGATAATATTTAACAATTGGTGATGGATTGGGCAATCAAAGTCTGCCTATTTTTGCAGATAATATAACAAAATTTGGCTACATTGAAAGAGACTACATCAGACAAACCAGTGAGATTAAAATGTATATCTGTAATTCTTTGTAACTGACATGGAAATATTTGTTAAATTTGAATTTCAATTTTGACATTCTTTCACAACGTATACTGTTAAATCTATAATCTACTTATTTTCATGAAAATCAGTCTAATGCAGGGGTGTCAAACTTGCAATGTGTCATGACGTATCGTGACATATCACGACTTTTTTGCCATTGCCGGCAATGGGGTGGGCACGGTTTCCCTATGATGCATCCGGCCCATGGGCCGGCAGTTTGACACCCCTGGTCTAATGCATGCATTTTTTACTATTCCCACTATTCACACATTAATTAAGATCAGTGGAATTTGTTTCCAGATAAGAGTATGTATAAATTTTAAATTTTTGCCTTTGATAGTTACTAGGATTATTATTTTCACCTGTATAATTGAACTGGATAACCATTTAATGATAAGTGCAAAAGTATATATGAAGCCTATTCCATGCATGTTTGTTATAGATGGAAGCCTACACAAGTTTTTTTTCAAGATTTCATCTTCCAACCAGCCTTTTTTATATCCTTAATCTACCTCCAGTGAGGCAATATTCCAGAACATCATGAGATGATGCTGGAAGAGAGGCAAATAATTCAAAATTATATACAGCCATGTGTGCCAAGATTTAACTTGACCTGGCTAGATAGTTTTTCTTCTCCTAGCTGTCATGGTTCCGATAAGATGAAACCCATCAAAAGAACTTTGAGGCAAAATTCTTCCTTAAAGAACATTTATTCGGGAAACAAAGTTGAACCCAAAAACTAAATTCCCTTCCTCCAGATACAAAGTAACAAAGTACAATTCCCACCCCCAATAAACTGTCATAAAGCACATTCCCCAATTAGCTTAAAGCGGGGCCTTTCTCCTTAGCTCCTCAGCCTGCCAAAATGTTATCAGCTTGTCCTTGGGTTCCCACAGCAGCGTTATTATTATGGCTAGCTGAGCTTACATCCCACCCCACCCCCCGCTGCACCTGATTTCTAAAAGCAAGAAAAAGCATGAGAAAGGAGAAGAGAAAAAGGCTGCATTTTCATCAGTTGTCAGAGCGGGAACATCCAATGTTAGCAGCGTTGAAACTAGCATTTCTATCAAGTGACATACTCCCAGGAAACCAGAAATGAACTGATACCTTGGAATCAGGATGCTAGTCTCTGTCATGATTTTCCAAAGTGCTTTGAAAAAAAAGGCGCTGCATGCTGTGTAATTTTAGATATGAACATTAATCTATGTTACAAAAATTAATAGGTAGAATAGATCCAAAAGGTTTGCATTTTACCTGTAAATTCTCCTAGGAAGTGTTTTTTTCTACTGTGGGTTTTATGAATGGATCATTATCATACAATCTAATTTACCACAAGCTCTTACTGTGTCATGCAAGGATGCATACCAGCAAACATCTAAACACCAACTTAGAGTATCTAATGTACAGAGAACAATGTAATAGATCTGTTGTACTAGACAGCACGATTAATCTAAATATGGTATGGTTATTTATTTATCAAATTACTTGCAGCCCATCTCACAGTTGAGGCAACTCTTAAGAGGATTACATTGAGATAAAACAAACATTCAACTATTATAAATATACAAATGGATTAAAATTACAAAAATTACAGCAAACTAAAAAACAAGAATTTGGGGGGAAAGGTGGGGTGCGTTTTTTGTTAGTGTATCAACCACCTCCAGCAAACAGCTTCTCCTTCAGGAGCCCATGCCAACTGCAGAGCCAGATTTTAAGGCCTTTCCTGAAGGCTAAAAGAGAGGGGGCGGATCTTACCTTCTATTCAAAAAGCAGGAGCCATGGCTGAAAAGACTCTTCTCCTGGATCCCACCAACTGAAATTCCTTGGCTGATGGGATCCACAATAGCCCTTTCTGCCAGCCTAAGTGGGGTAGGCCAATCCTATTGGAAAAGATAGTTCTGCAGATATCCAATGCCATAAAGGGCTTTAAAGATAACAATCAACATCTTGAATTGCACCCAGAAGCAGATAACAACCAGTGCAACTTGCATAACAGTGATGTTAAGGGCCTCCAAAACTGTCCACACTGTTGCATTCTGGACCAATTGTAGCTTCCAAATACTATTCAAGCACAACCTCTTGTAGAACATTTTGCAATAATCCAAGCAGGAGATGACAAATGCATGAATGACCCGAGGCAGGACTCCACAATCCAGAAGAGGATTCAGTTGCCATACCACATGAAGCTGTGCAAAGGCTCTCTTAGCCACGAATGCCACCTGCTCTTTGAGCAGGAATCACAAGTCTAGGAGAATCCTGAAGTTGTGCACTGGGTTTGTCTGGAGTGGTACCGCCCCATCCAGAAAAGATGATAAGCTTCTAGTTCACAAAGCTCTGCATATCCTCAATCACTGCATCTTAATAAGTTTCAGTTTATATATCTCATTGAACTATGTATGCTTTGCTATTACATTTATCTAAATAAAAACATTAGAAAGATAAGCTTCAGATAAAATTTTGAAATGCTGTGTGCTTTCTTTTAAATGTTAAAAGAATGATTTCCTGAAAAATTGCCAAGAAGACTTTTTGCAAGGTATCTGAAAAGATTTTGTTACAGAATTGATGTTTTGATTACCCATTGGTATATCCAAACATTGTTTCAACTTGAATTAATTTAATGCAGCCAATTTGTACATTCTACTGATAATTGTCAAGACAAAAATAATCAGGTGGTAAATGCAAGTTGCTAAGCCTGAAATTATTTTTCACTTCCAGTGTGCAACAGTTCCATTCATTCTTTAAATGCAGCCATCAGCTTACAGCCATTCATTTTGTGACCAAAGTTATAACAGTACTGAAATAGTGACTTGTGACTATTTTTCACACTTACAACCATTGCAGCACCCTCAGTATGATCAAAATTTGGATGCTTGGCAACTGGCATGTATTTATGATGATTGCGGTGTCCTGCGGTCATGTGATCACTTTTTGTGACCCCCTGACAAGCAAAGTCAATGGAGAAGCCAGATTCAGTTGACAATCAGATTACTAACTTAACCACTGCAGTGATTCAATTATCAACTGTGGGCAAATCTCTGGGGCAAATGGGGCAAATCTTATTTAACAACTGCCTTGCTTAGCAACGGAAATTTTGGGCTCAACTGTAGTCATAAGTCCAGGACTGTCTGTATGCAAGTCTTAAATGACTTGTACGTTCATATAGTGCAGGGATAGGCAACCTTGGCTCTTTTATGACTCGTGGACTGGCTCAGGAATTCTGGGAGTTGAAGTCCACGAGTCATAAAAGAGCCAAGGTTGCCTACTCCTGATATAGTGCAAATGGCTGGAACCCTTAAAGCATTTTTCACAGAAGTCAGAGTTCAGAGCAAATATAACTATGCTACATTTTTAAAAATGAAAGCAGATAAAAATATTTATTTTTCAGGTGACCACCTTAGCCCTGCCAAAGAATGCACACGCTCAGATAGCATGGATTCCCTGTCTTCTCAGTCTCCCACAACTGCTGCTCCTACCAGCCCTCAAGACACAGAGAAAAATAATCTTATAACTGACAGTGGCAATCCGTAAGTAACATATTTTTTGTTTGAAAGCTTATATGGTATACAAAAAAACTTGTAAAGTACAGATTTCTTGTTGTCTTAAACGTTTTTGTAAGCACCAGAAATGTGGAAAGCAATTTTGTTAGCTCCTTTTTAAATGGATCCTCTATACAACAGAGTTTAGCTTATTTCTTTGGATTTAACTATTAAAAATGATATTGCAAATTCTTTTAAAACTTTTAATTCAGTTTAAAAAGGGGACTCGTTACATACATTTTAAACATATAGGTAGTAGCAGTAGCTGAAATTACATTGGGCTATTTTAGAGAATTGTAGTGTATCTTTATTGCATAGAGGGGAGTCCCTTAAAGTTAGATGTTTTACTTCATAATTCCTCCTCTCTTTAGCAGACCACAGAAGAAATAAGTGTTCTGTGCGTCTGCTCAGTCCAATCCCCCTGTTATTCAGGAAGATATTTAATACCATAAGTTTTTTATTCCTAATTATCACAGCAGGAGACAGCAGCTAGATGGACTTGCTGGTTTTGGAAAAGCTAAACAGGATTATTCCTGTTAAATTCATGTAGAATAGACCAGAGTTATGGATTATACTATAGAGTTTTCTCTTCCCCCCCCCCCCAAAAAAAAAAGGTTAAGGTAATCACTTCCATATTGTTGCCAAGAAAGCAATATGGATATAGCCATGTAATCCCCAGGATTTATATTCCTTTCAGTATTTCAACCTGATCCCTAATTAATCCATAGGTTTTCACAGGAATTTTTGTCCCATTAACATTTTGATTATAAATAATTTGCATGTAGGAATTTTGTCATGGTGTTCATATTGTACAAAGTATAGAGAGGCACAATGCATTTTTGTGATTAACATGAAACTTTTAGGAAGAAAAGCATTGCCTGCAGAGCAATGTTTTTTTCTTCCCACACCCAGTAATATTCAGTCTAAAAATTTACTTGTGTGTGCAATCATTTGAAAAAGAAAAATGGGAATCACAGTGACAACCAGTGGAATATTGAAGGCTGTGCAGTTGCATAGACTTTTTCATAGTGCAGCCCAGGGTAAGATTCTATTCTGGGTTAAGATTTACATGAAAAGTACAATTCACTTTTAAAAGGAGTGAACCTTTTACTGCCATTCAGAACACCCAGAAGAAAGCCTGCCTAAGCTGGTTGCTTATTAAAATTTTACATTACAATTATGATAAAGATCTCATCTGATTATGCTTTTAGGCTTTCTAAAAGCATTCTCCTCCTTCTGCCATGTCTATAGTCAGTGTAATTCATACTTGACAAATTTCCTATATAACTTTTTCTCTCATATCATATTCAGATTTCAGTTGATATGTGTTCATATCATTCAAATAAGACAGAAGTGACATGCATATATTTGATGCAGTACATTATGAGATCTTAATTAAAACATGTAAATATTTTATTCAATAATACTCAGTATATTATTCGACAGATATACTCAGTATACTAAATATTTTGGACACTTGAACTTTAATAATAATTCAAATTTCAGTATATTGTTAATGTTTAAATTTCAACATGATAAAAATAGGAAGATATTATGATTAAAATTTGTAAGTATAAGTTAATGCACCAAATTAATGACACCAAATATCAAATAATGTTAGAAAAAATAAAAAGATTAAAAAAACCAATGATCTATAGCAGTGTGGCTTAATTCAAGTTTCCTGCACTTGGATGGAAAGGGGATCTGTGTACTACAAAGCACACAAAGGTGCTACAAGTGAGCTAGCATACAATACATAATATTCTTTAGGGTGTCATTACCACAGAGTTGAAGGTTTATGTAACTCAGCTCAGTGTTGATGAAATTTGAGGAATATATTAAGTTTTTTTAAAACATATATCAATAAAAACAGAATAGTTTGAAAAAAATAATAAATTAGCTGTAAAATTTGTAGAAATCTACATCTGATAGAAGAGATACATGTTTACAGAGTCTTTACATGCAGAGAATCCATGCCCTATCTTGAAAGAACAGAATTGGTCTGTCTCCAACATGGTGGACAAATGATGGTCTTGCAGAAGGGGCACATTCAACGGGGTGCTTTTTGGAAAATTTAACATGGTTCGGGCTTCTAAAAGGAGAGGGAGTTCTTTCATTTGGCATGCTCTAAACCTGGTAGCACTTTAAAGATCAATACCAGCTCTTAAAATTTTAGTCGCTGGTGCAGATCTATATAGTCATCTTAGGATTGTTATATTAGATCGTAACTTTATTTCCACATTTTACACTAATTATAACTTTCATATACTTTTCAAGCATAGTCCCTTGTAGGGTCTATCACAGTAATCAAAAAAGGATGTTAGCATGACTAAGCATTAATAAAGTTAAGCTACTAGCTCAAAAAGAATTTGCAGAGGTGTCCAGCTGACACCTTGAATCCAGTGACCACTGAAATGAAGTCAAATTCCCAAACTGTGACCCTGCTATTTCCAGGAATGTACAACCCTTTCAAAATAAGGCTGAACCTCAGTCCCTCTGTTCCAGTTTCTTCTTTACCATCAGCACTTCTGTCTTACCAGAAGGCGAAAAAACATTTTTTTTAAAAAAAAAATTTATTATATTATCATTATGGCTCTGTTTTTCCTTTTTTATTTTTATTAATGTTAGTTAATAATTATTGTGCTGAAGCTAGTTTTAGCTACTGTTTTGGTGGGAAGGTAATAGTGTTCTGTAACATGCTGGAATGCATGACAGTAGAAACGTCTTCAGACAGCACTGGCTCAATGGCCTTGAAGATGAGCACCACCCCCAATAGTTGGCAATAATTAATAAAAAAAAATTTTTTTGTAAAAGTTATAAAAACTATGTATTATTGTTAAAAGTACATGCTTCAAAACCCCATTCTTGTCCTTTGAAGTATGCCTAAAGTATTTTCCTGTCTTTTTTCTTTCATTACTGAAGAGCAGTTTTTTTACTTCTTGATATATGCCCTTTCCCTGATTAAGCTGAAATAAGATATGAAGATTGGAAAAATCAGTAATCAGTAGTTTGTTATGATAAATAAATGCATAACTAGGTAGAATAAATAATTATATCTTTATTTTTCTAACAAAATTTAAATGCTTAACTTTTTCAGACTTCTTAGGAAGAATACCCAATAATAATATACATCAACTTTATATTAATTTTAGACTTGTTTTTATTATTTCTTGGTCTTATAATGTTTTATCATGTATACTATTTTTGTGCTAGTTGGTGTCTGTTTATCTGCCCTTCTGTCTGTCTGTAATCTGTCCATCCATCCAGCCAACCCTATGCTTAAATATGTTAAGAAACAGGCATGAAATATCATTATGTTAATATACCTAGAAGTTATCAACAGCATGCTATTGCAGTGTAGATATGTGAATATTTTTATTCTTGTATGTAATGGACCTTATCTGTCTTCATTTCCTCTTGGAATCAAAATAAATAGCCACATCCCTTAAAATATATATAATCCAATTATTACCCAAGTAATATTGATTAAAGTCTTCCCAGAAAATTTATTATCTTCCTGTTTCTGTTTTTATTTAACAGCATATGCTCCCATTCAATGAAAAATAACTTTACATGCAAGAAACATTTGCATCTTTGTTCCTTTATTCAGTTTTAATAGAAGTGTGGAATTGTATATCTCTTGTAAACAAAGAAAGGTTATGCTATTCTATGGAACAAAATGGACTTGCGCAAAAGTTGGTGTAAATTCTTTCCTTGGCCTTTGTCTTCTACTTTCCTTGCTCACTGATTCTGGAGATAAAGGAATTCTGTTTAGCAGGGTTACCTTGGCAACAAGTCAAATAATATCCAATAAACTTTCTTTTCTAGTATTTAGTTCCTGGATATCAGTTAAGATGTCTAATTGTCAAATTTCCAAGTTGTCCTTCTAGAAATGGAATTATACCTTACAATAATTTCTCCTTGTCAAAAAAATGACCAGCAAATAATCTTTCTTCTTTAATAGTTTTCCACATTCATCCTTAATTACTATTTTTTCATACAAGCTACCATATTGCTATTCAATATTTATCTAACTGTAATATTTATCTTTCATGAATTACCATTTCATAAGCCAAATACAGAAACTTAATCTATTTTTTTTTATTGCTAAATCTCAATCTTCTATTTTAAAAGGGTAGGGGGTGTTTTTTCTAATAAATATTTGAGAGCAGACTGTTCGCAAAAAAATATTTCACAATTCTTTTTTTCTAAAAAGGTTTTTCTCTGTCTTATTGTTAACTGTGTATATTTCATAAGAAATATAATAAAAATAAAAAAGAATAAAAATAATTAAATAAAATAAAAAGCTGAGTGCACAGCTTGCCGTCTTGACTCTTTTTCCTGAACTTCTCATATATATCTGGAAGCATACTTTCCTCAGTAGCCTAACAAGGTTGATTTTTTTCCTAAAGCAAAAGAGAAACCAAAGCTAAAAGATGTTTGATGTCTGTTTAAGAAGACACATTATAATGACGGGTCAATAATTTCATTGATTTTATAGATCTCAGAACTAACTCGGGATTGGATTAAAATCATTGATTATTCTCATAAAATTATTTCAGATCCAGTGAGGTTCATTCATCAATGGTTTCCTGGATAAATCTAAAGTCAACTACAGCACAAAGTCCAGTCACAACAAACCTATCATTTTTATTTCCGTCCTCTACCACAGAAACTGACAGACCAGTTGGAAGGTAATATTGGAATATTAATTTATTTTCATTGTAATTTATCTCTTTACATAACAGAAACAGGATTGTTCTTTTCTGTTATAGCAATTAGCGTAGACATAATTGTTCTTTTACAGTTAAATTGTTTACTGTCATAATATGTTGCCATTCATGATACAAAGCAGAATATTCAAACCGGGGGGAGGAAGGCATAGACATTAAGGACAAAGTTCAATTCTGGTCACATTAAATGAAATTTTCTCTGTCTCTCAGGATACAGTAATATATTTAAGACTATAATTCACTTGTAATTTCCCAGCCAGTCCACTGAAAAGCTCTCTGATCAGTCATATCTTAGTAAAAAAAATATGAAGTCAGGCCCCATAGTATGCAGGACTGAACAAGGAGGGTGAGAACACTGAATTGTATTCCAGTCTCATTTGAGTATGGGAAATTAAGATAATGGAATATTTCACAATCCTTGGAAAATAAATTGTTCTTTCTTATAGATAAAATAAGGAAGCCTCACGTAGCTATTTTGTTACCAAGGAAAGACAATGACATCAACTAAATTTTACCAAATATTGCTAAGGAATTAAAAATGCTGTATTTCAAATTCCATAGTTGGAATGAAAGATGTTTGATTTTGAGATAATTGAATAATATAACATGAGGCAACGTTTTCATTACTCCTTCATTAGTGAGCTTCAGTTTTCATTTAATGATGGTAATTAGGACTGGAATTTCCAGTACTAAGTGATGGGATTGCAAACTGAGGTATCATGTGACCATGCTGCTTAGTGACAGCAGTTATGGCAGTCCTCAGTTACCATTATTAAGCAAGGACTGCACAGGTCGTTAAGTGAATACGACTTCTGACTTCAAGCCAGCTTCCCCATTGACTTTGTTTGTGGGTGGCTGGCTGGGAAGGTTGCAAATAATGATTTCGTGACCATAGGATATTGCAGTGTTGTAATCAAGAGGTGGGTGCCCAGATTGTGATCACATGACCCTCGGAATTCTGAACCAGCTGGAACCTTAATGCTGTTGCAAGTTGGAACAGTGGTTGTTAAGTGAGCACTACCTGTACTGACTTCATATATTTAAACTTTCCTTTTGCAAGTACTAGGATTATTTTTTTCGTATTCATATAAATATGACAGTTATAATTTTAAGACAAAATGATTACAATGGTTTTCAGCTTCTTCATGTTTAACAGCCAAAATACCATTTTTATTTAATGTGTCAGGTGCTACAATGAGTATACCCTAATCAGTCTTTAATGCTACCAATGTTATAAAAAATGCCCAAAACAACTATGCCAACTAAAATGTAAAAATAATTGTAGTGATCTTCAGTAAACAGGCTCTTGCTACTTTGTAATTTGCTTCAGGGAAAGGTAATTATGGGCAAATCCATGAATGAAAAATGGATGAATAATGGTGAAAAATATGCATACCATGAGTGAAGCCTCCCAAAACATTAATCCTTTCCTGAATAAAAAAATTAACACTACCATCAATTGAGACAGCAGCATTCCATGATTCAAATGGCACTTGAAACAAACATGACTATTGATTATCAGACAGAAAATGCACTGCTAATTTCAGCAGAGCAAGAAATGCATTCATAGGTAGATGAAGTCTTTGAACCATAGATTTCTTCTTGCTCTGATCTTGTATCTTCTGCATTAACTGCTGATTATTGTTTTTGTAGATAAATACACACATACACAGAGACATTGAGACTTTTCTTGTATGACTAGAATCAATATTTCCTTTTATTGTCATATAAAATTGAGGACCTGTAAATAATTGTGCAACCTTTTTTTCAATATTGTCAATAGAAAAGCCAGGGCAGTATATCCATGTGAAGCAGAGCATAGTTCTGAACTGTCTTTTCAAACTGGGGCAGTTTTTGAAGATGGTAAGTGGTTATCACTTTTATAATCCTACAAATAAGCATATATTTTAGAAAGCTGACATGTAATATCATATAGTCTCCCTAAATGGTGTCTGGAACAATACATGCAGCATCCATTGTAAGCATATGTTTTCCTGAGCCAATGTCTGATGAAGCTGGAAAAAAAAATCGCATTAAGACAATCTGTGCATAGTTTGGGTTTAATCTTATTTGAACATTTAATGGAACACAAGGAATTTTTTATGCAACTGACTTATGGATCAAAGTAGAACCTGAGAGATACAAAGAACTTAATTGGAGATCCATATTAGCCATGGTTTTACCTCTTACTCTGTGCTACACTGTAGAAATACAATGTAAAGATGCAGTTTTTCTATTTACATTTCCTTTCAACCTACTGCAGATTTTCCTAATCTAGCCCTCTTGATCCCTAGATTTCCAATCAATAGCCACACTAAAATGGAAATTCTGAGAGCTTCTGAAGCAGCAAATCTGTAGGATAGTAGTTTGGGGAAGGCTTAGTGAAACTTGGTAGAAATGAACTACATATTTGAACAAGCAATAGCACATTAAAAAGATCAATATTCATTCAATAAAAAGGACTACTTACACTTTTAATAATATGTCAGAACTGAGTAAGAACTAGGTTTGGGAATGTTTGGGCTCACTGCTGTTGAGCTCATATTACATAGACTATAATGGAGAAATTCACGGTACGAACGTAGTCATGTTGAATGTTAGAAATCAGATCAGTCTTATAGTTCTAATATTTCCTATCACTTCCAAGTTACCTCTTATTGTGATAAATACATGCTCACTTAGGATTCCTTTGATACAACATTGAGTTACGCCCCACTCTTTTATAGAATGAAAGGAAGATCTTGAATTTGAGTATGGCACCAAAACGGGATACTCTTTTCAACTCTGACCACTTTTCAAAATAATTGTTTTCCTTTGTTAATCCTACTCAAAACAAGAAAGCAGGTATTAACTGTAAAGTGGTTTTCTGGCACTACGAAAGGGAATATATTGATTATTGCACAATATTAAGCAAGAAGGAGTAGATTATCCCAAAGGTGCTTTTTCAAAAGTCAAATGGACTTTTTTTGTTTTTTCTTGAAGATGTTTCACTTCTCATCCAAGAAGCTTCTTCAGTTCTGGCTGAATGATGGAGAATGGAAGGATATATATTCCTTACAGGCATCTAGTCGTTAGCCCTCTTTGAGTGCTAAAATAGACGCTGAGAATCTCCATAGACAAGGAGTGGGTTGATGATAGTAATATAAAAGAGCTTTAGGTCAATCTAAAGTAATATAATTTGTATAGCTGCTGTAGCTTTGTTAGAACAAAGATTTAGTTTCCTTTCAGAAATACAGAGGATGTATCTATTAGGATGTATATATACTGTCGAAGAATGCTTGTACAGGGCTATAAGTGCTAAAGAAATCACCGTGTACTTGTTTTTTGATCTAGTTTCATTATCAAGAGTTTTGGATTCCAAGATATGGTTAGTTAGCTGGTTTAACCATCATTTCAATAACATTTGTGGGACTGTCTCCAGTTATTTCTTGCCATGTCCCACATGCTAACAGAGGAGACATGATCCAGGTTCCCTTCTTGAAACAGTATAATCTGATGGAACCCACATGGCATGCCTCCTCCATTATGGTACCTATACAGTCTTACCCCTGAGATTGACTAGTTTTGACCTTGTTAGTCTTTAGGAAGGCCTTGAAAACCCAGATGGCCCTTCAGACAGTGGATCCAGGATGTTGATATCCTGTAAGGTGTGAAATAACTGGTGTCCCCCATCTGAATGTGTTACACTTGTGACTTCTTGGTTGTTTTACAGGGTTTACTATAACTTGTTTATCTTGTTTATTTTTATACGTGTGTGTATTTGTGTGCATGTATGAGAGAGAGAGAGACAGAGAAAGAGATTGGCAGCTGTAGAAATCTTTTAAATCAATAAATCAATCAAAATAAAATAGCATTTCATCTAAGTTTAAAGTCAGCTTATGTTTCTAAGTCCTGAGCTGACTTAGCATTTATCCCAGAAGCAATAAGGATGTGTGGTAGTTCTACTTTCATTTTGTCATAGAATATTTTTATTTTGGGGGTTGCAAGAAGAAAAGTGTGCAAAACATTTCACAAGAGAAGACAAACATCCAGGATGAATTGATCTACTAACCACAAGCAGCAACTCTTCCTTTAGTTCTGATGTTCAACCATTGTCTTAAAGGCAGCATTTGCAACTTACATCATTCGGCTAGCAACTGAAGAAGGTGCTTCTGTGACAGAGGGCAATTATATATTTTGATACATTTTTTCAAAGAAGCTGCAGGCCTTCTTTATACTTGTCCTCTGCCAGAAAAGATAGCAGTTGGCTCAAATACACGAGAAAGCTAACACTTCTATATCTGTAGACTTATCTCCCTTTTTGGCAGTTGTTAACTGGTGGATAGCAGCAGAAACAGTAGTGAATTACACATCAACTGTTTGCATGCCTCTTTTTTTTAAAGTAAATTCCTGAATGCAAGCTATAGCACATTGATAACTTTTTAATGAGAAAAAAGGCAGGGTGGTAGTAAGCATGAAGGGAAGAAAACTGTCTGGGAACTTATCAGTTGTGCTTTCTGTAAAGAATATTTTGTGACTAACCATACTCTCCTAATATCTGTTACCTTATGTCAGTGCCCAAAGTATTATCTCAAAATTGCTTTGTGCTCCAAGTGGGTGCCTATTCTGAGGTAATAGATTTTCCCATTCCTTACTGAGTTCATGGGTTGCTGTGTGCTGAGTTAGATGAAGTCCCATGATGATATGATGGTTTTGGCTAGGGAAATGATGGAAACATGAGGCTAATTTTGTTTTTCTTCTGGTGGTCTCAGATTTTCTATAGCATTGGCCATTTTAAAAAGTATCTACTATCATTTATTTCCTAGGAAATTGTTTTGAGTCAGTCTCTCCTTGTATCTCCAAATATGGTCCCTGACTTCCTACTGGGCATTATTCTTTTACCTCAAAAATAGAAATAAGAAAAGTTTCTCATGAACTTAATTTTTTCATCATCTTAAGACTTGGCAAAGTATTTACATTTTTTAAACAAGTTAAGGCAGATTTAAAAACTTGGAAATGATCTGTTTTTTCTGCATGAACAGAGAAAGGGGAGCAGAGAAAAAAACAAGCATATATAAAACAGAAATATACATCCACCCTGTGCTTGAAATAAGTGGAGTTCATTTAGTCATTTTGCCACACACTGTATTATTTTTGCTTACAGTAGATTAAAAATAGGTTTTTCTATTATTATTATTATTCCTTCTTCTGTTCTCTTTTGCTCTTAGTGTGTTTACCATTAAGAAAACTGGGATGTTATAGTTGTGTCTTGTCAAAAATTACCTTATAGACAGATTGCGTCTGAATCAAAAATAATAAAAGAGGAATTAAATGTTTATTTAATTGCTTCAAAGACTTCTCTTAAAAGCAAGTTTAGTTTAAAGGTGTGGTTTCTTGGCATGTGAGTTGAAACTCCTGTAGTCAAATCTATGTACAAAATTGTTGTTGAAACATGTGGTTCACAAAGCAGGAATTTAACAGAATGCTTTCAGGCATGTCAGACCTCGTGTCTCTTCCTCAAAAGACGAAAGGGAAATGCATTTAAGGCTCTATTTAAATTCTCCATTTGGAAAAAGGGAGTTTGCATCCTTGTGATTGTTTCCACATCATTAAAATTATACCAAAATCCTTCAGCCTTTGGATTCAAGCTAGTTCAGCGATGCCTTCAGGAATAGATGACTGTCACAAATGAGATTCAGAAGCAAAGAAACTTTCCAAATGTCACGTGAAGTTTTTATCAAGACCTTAATAGCATAGGATAAGCTATGTTATGTTTCCCTCTATTACCAAAACTACATTGCTGAATAAAAGAAAGCTTGTGCTTCATAGATTTCCAAAGACTATTTTTTGAGCCTTTTGAGAGTCAGTCTGGTAAGATTTAGCACATGCTTGTGGCATCAGGCTTTCTTTTAGTACAATGGTTTAATTTATCCCTTGTCCACATGGCTTGGTTTTTGTCTGGCAATTACTTAAGACAGAGATAGATTGTATCACTGCAGCCTTATCTTGCTCAACTTCTTGGAAAGCCAAAAGTAGGAAATGGCTTCTTTCCTATGTTTTGAGACAATTTTGAAAACCTACCTACTTATTTATTATTTATTAAATTTATATACCATACATCTCACTGTTGCACTGACTCTGGGTGGCTTACAAAGTGTAAGGACCTACCTCAGCTAAGCTTCCCAAGAAAGCAGAACTCTTGAAAACAGGCATTATCTCAAAAGGGAACGTTTATTAGCGGCTAGTTGCAGTAGGGAATCAAGGCAGAATCTGAGAGAAAAACCCGCGAAGCAATATATTAAAAGCAACATTCAATACTCCTCTCCCCAGAGTCTCAGTGTTCGTTTGAATCCCAGCCAATTCACAGGTGGCATCATGGTCTTTTCAGCAGGCTTTTCAAGGTCTTTTTCACTTTCGATTTCTCCTGGCTCCAAGCGCAAACCGTCCCTTAGATATGAGAGAGACATTCCATCCCCTGGGAGAAGGGCATCCTGCAGACAATGCAAAGCAATCTCAAAAGCTCCCCCTTCCCAACAGAATGGCAGGCCACAAAGAAAGGCTACAGAAAAAGGGAAAATAGGCATAGGGTTAAAATACATTTCTTTGGGGACCTGAAACAAAGTGATAAAAAAGTACAAAAATTAAGATTAAATAATAAGCTAAAAACCAAGAGGACAGATGATGGGGGGGGGGGAGGTGAAACGGGGATCTTTTCTGTACCCTGTCAGCCAGTCCCAGTACAGAGCGCCTCTGTCAGAGCCCCAGGTCAATAGGCAGAGCCAGGTTTTAAAGCTGCTCTGGGAGGCCAGGAGTGTAGAGGCCAATCTCAACTCCCAGCAGGAGAATATTCCAGAGGGCTCTTCTCCTGGACCCCTCCAAACAAAGTTCTTTGGCAGACAGGATTCAGAGTGGGATTCTTTCACTGAAGTGAGTGTCACAGCCAATCACACTGAAGTGAGTCGGCTCTTCAGATAGCCTGGATCCATGCCATGCCTATTTTTACCTACTAATGCATATTGTTTTCTAGTTCTGTTTTTCCTTTAAATCTCAAAGCCTTTACCTCTCCTTAACAGTGTATTTTGCAGCACATGTCACATTTTCAAGACATTCTGTTTTTCAAGGGACAGTATAATATATGCTAATCTACTTTATCAGTCCCAACATGGATTATTTATTTTTTTCTGTTGAATATATTATTCAAACCATTCACTCTTTGGCTTCAATAAGGTCACCTTTCTTGTCTCAATTGTGAGAGGATTGGACAGCTTTGCTTCAAATTGATCTGCTTATTTTCAGTTCTACAGAGACATCATGGTTCTTTATATCCAGTTAAAGATATCGGGGGTAAATCCTCTTTGAAGGTTGCATCTTTGATATATCTTTCCATCTTCAAGACTTCTTTGTCATCTAATCTTGAAAAAGTGTTTCATTTGTTAGGGGTGCCTGTTGCCTTTTATGCTGATGGGCTTGCTTTTTTCTGACAATATTTGGGTTTGCTTACCAGTATCACGGAAACACAATATAATCAAAGCATTTCTCTAAATGGATAAAATCTATTGTGTTTTAGGTGATAAGACAAACATGCTTCTGTGGGCATAAAAGGACACTTTATAACAGCAACAGTTTGTTTCTAGTATTTTTTGATTGATACCACAAAGTCAATTCAAACAATCACTCTGTCTTAGGTATGCTGCTCTTTCTTCTGTTCTTGTGTAATATGAACACCTATCCTCTTGTGCTGACCAGGGAGTTTACTGTCATCCAAATACATTTTTTAACTGGTGTTCTTATTCAGCCGTGCATGCATATAGCCTACCTAAGTTTACCATTTGCAAGTGTTTATGCTAATAGATACTTGGATTTCATGTTGCTTCAGTACTCAAGCAAATGAGATGAACGTGGGATGACACTTTGTATATATACATGTGATTTTTTTTACCAAAATATCACCTCCAGAAGTTTCCGAATAAAGACTCTGGGCAGAAAAATATGTGAATGTACAATGATTAATTAAAATAGCACAATTACAAGACTTATTCTTTCTCCTTCACAAATCTGTAGATACAAATCATTGTATCTACATGTATGTTATTCTAAGTTATTTTTCCCCTGAACAGAATTGAATCAGTTATGGGAAAGATCCTTTCAGTAATTCTCATTCAGTATAAATTGTGTGGAATGTCAATAGAATGGCTTTTTTTATATTGTGAAGGAAAACCCAAGAAGAACATGCTGTAGTTTCTCTTACCTGGTCTGGGTCTTTGGACATTTTCTTCATACCATGAAAGGAATCAAACCGGAAGGGCAAGATAAAACACATTGACTTTTAAAGTATTTTTAAAGGACTACTGCATCCTTTTTGAGACGAGAAATACTTTTAAAACCAAGCCCTTAATGTCCTATGTTCTAGACAGCTGTTGCTCATAGGAGTCCACAGTTTTATTCCTATCTGTGAAGTTGTGGATATTTAAAGTCTTAATGGGTGAAGTAAATAAATAAACTTTATTACAGTCATTAGCCAGCCAAAAACAAACAAAAAACACAGTTTCCAAAACAGTAAGTAAAAACCAAAGTAAAAACCAATAATTAAACTAGTGTGGACAAAAACATTTTGTCAATGTAAAAAAAATGTACCCACATTTGTAGCAATAAAATCATATTAATTGGATAGTAAAGGTTATATATAAGAAAGATCTGGTAATCTGGATAGCTAACCAGATGGATAGTTAGTATCTGCAGTTGGGCATCTTTATAATGGAAGCATTATGGCAAAACAGGAGTCAGGAGTTCCTTCACCACAGGGGCAAAGTCTTTGTTCAGATGGGATACCCTGCAGTTTCCCCCAGGAATAGCTGTTGGGAGAACGTTAACTTTGCCTGAGTTCAGCTCTTTGAATTTGGGTTATGTGATTTGGCATCTTGAAAAAAGGTGAATGACTATCTAAGAATACATCTTTGGGTATGGCAGTGAGGTCTGATTGGGCTTCCTAATCCTGGCCATGTTTAAAAGCTGCCCCTAAGTGCTCATATACCATCTTCAAGATTGCATTAAGTGAAAAAGTATAGCACTTCAATTTCTCACGCAGTGTTCTACCCCAGGATTAAACAAAGTCAACACTTAAAGTCAGAAGTAACAAGCTCATGAGTAAAGAAATCAACTTAACAAATAACAGAGGACAAATATCCAAATATAAGTTTCAGTGTTGATCCCACCAGCCTCATGAACAAAGCCACATTTGGAACACATTTTGGGACTTGAAATGTGTTATTTAAGAATTTAGATTGCACCCTTTAAAAGAGTGGAGAAGCCATATGGTCCCAGTTAGGTTCTTAACAAAAGCCGGGCCTGCACATTGGCTGAAAATACTTTTCAGCACTAGAACACTAATATGAATATTGCATTGCTTGTATAATGCAAGACTTGTCTGCATTTTGGAAGACATAATCCACAAGTGCCCTGCATTTATTGACATACTACTAGCATGACATTCTATCAGTAAATTCTTAAAAATGTGTTACCAAGCAAAATTTTTAGAGTGCTTAGTACATAATAGCAAATCTTAGGTTCAAGCTGTCAAATCTAAATCAAATCACAGTATCCAAATTTAATGTCCTTCCAATAACTTTCCTGAGGGGAAATTACAGGATATCTGAGTTTTTTGCATAATTATGTTTAAATCTTATGCACTATAATGTGCAGCTAAGCATGTAAAGCTTGCTTTAGATCATTTTGTGTCTGAGATAACAGCACTGCATCATTTGCATATAGGAGAACTGCAGTGTTTCTATCACTCAGTTTTGGAGGACGATTAGCTAGATTATTTATCTTGGCCACAAGAGGACTCAGACATAGCCTGAATACTAGTGAAGCCAAGATACATCTTTGCCTCTACTGACAAAAAATTCCTTAGTGGCAGGAATAAAAATAAAATGGCTCCAGAAATGAATATGTTTTTAATGATTTCAAGTGTAGTAAGTAGAATATTTTACTGTCAAAGAAAATTGTTAATTAAGCTGTGATATTTACCAAATCTGTAAAAACATTTCTATTTGTCCTTCAACAGTCCTTGAGAAAAGGACTGCGTCTTTTCCTGATGCCCGTGTACTTAGAATTCATTCAGATACCACAAAATCAGTTAATATGTATCACTAAGCTTCCATATGTTTTAATAAGCCTTTAAATGAAGAATTGAGAGAATATTGCATCTTTTCTATTGCTCTACCAATAACTTAAAATATCGAAGTGACACTGCATCCATCAAATTGACATACTGTCAATAACAGCCACTTAATATAACCATTAAATTAGTGACTGACATAAACCACCACATCCATAAAGGAAAATTCTCTCCCCTCCACTTTTTCCTTCATATATTAGTCTCTTTTTAATCTCTCCTGTATTTATTCTCCCTCCCTTAACATATTTTTTAGGGGAAAATCTTGACCGGAATCAGGATAGTATCTTCATTGTCTTTTAGCTGGTTAGCCGTTATTATTGTTCAGGAGGATTAGATTGAGGGTAGGACTTGGGATCAAAGAAACAAATAAAATGGCAGAATTTAGATAACGCCAATATTCAGAATTGGTGCAATTTCTATGTCTTTTTGGTTTTAATCAAAACCTCTCATCATCAGATGCATTTTTAATTTATTTTAACATACATTCCACGTAAAGATTCATTTTATGATTTTGCAACCATATGATATAATGTATGTGTCATTATACTAAAGAAAAATTATTCTTTATTTATTCAGCATTAGCATTTGAAAATGACATCAAAGAAGAGAGCCCCAAGACAAATCAGTTACTTTTCTTTAAGCAGCTACAAGTCAATCTGCTACCACTATATACCACTATAGCTTATTCTTGTTATATTTTATTCTGAAAAGAGAATCTGTTCCACTTTGCAAAGTGGAAGAAAAAAGTGCTCAATAGCTTCCTGTGAGACATTTCATTTATAATTCATTTTTGCTGGGTATTTAAAGTGCTTGAACTGTTGCCTTTTTCAAGTCTTTTAATAACTTAGCTTTAATATCTTAAATATAACTGGAAAAATTGAGTCATGCTCCAAATCTCTCTCAGACATGCAGTGAATACTTCAGAAGCAAAAATGTCCAATTGCAATCATTAGATTTTTCAACTAATACAGTGTAAGTGCTCCAAAATCAAAGTATTCTAAAATATTTTGTGTTGCAACAGTATTGTGTTATATTAGGCGCACTCATTTTTATCTTATCATTTAGATCTGTAAGATCAGAAAATACAATCGATTCTGAATATTTCTGTTGTTTTAAAGTTATAAGGAATCTGATATCACTGTTTTGGACTAATACATTTTATTAAAATGCATAAGCTTTCATGAGTTGCAGCTCACTTCATCAGAATGACTGGATAGACAGATGTAGGATTTAAATTGGGGTAAAACCCTGATGAGGAAAAAGATTGAGGTTATGGCATGTAAAACAGATTACAAATTAATAATTGTAATGTGTTTAAAACCCATTGTGTTTATTGAAATGTTCTGAGACTGCCAAAAACTTTAGATATATGTAAGTTCAGCAGTTTCTTGCTAAGGGATGGACTTAATCCTGCTTTTCTAAAACAGTATCTGATACTACTTTGGCCTCATTTGGAGTCCTGATGTGAAATTTCTGTTCATTAATTCTTTGAAGAAAATTTGTCCAGTTTGTTCTACATAAAATCTAGAAGGTACATTGCAGATGTTGGAATATATGACATAAGATGAAGAGTATGTATAAATTCCTTTAATCTTGCACACGTACTAGTTTGGTGATGGGGTTGCTGGTGTAGACCAGGTAACAAATAGATGTCTGGGATTGTGGCGCTGTATCCTTCCATGTTTGTTATGAGAATCTGCTTCAGGTTCACTATGCATCTGATAAAATGAGCTGAATATTATAAAAGCATATGCCTTTTAATAAAATAAACTGTTAGTTGTAAAAGATTAATTTCTTCCTCTTAATTTTTTGCCACCAAAGACTTATATGATTCTCCTCCTATGGAATTTTAACCATATATCTCTATCCCTCACTATACCTTTGTGATTAGTTAGTGTTCCTGGAAAATGGAGATTCAAAAGATTGATTTTAATTTGCTTATATAAAATGTTGGTTGAACAATTCTAGAAAAGTTTTATAAATTATGAATTAACCCAAATAACATACATTTTTTTTCTTCTCTTTTTCTGTGTTGTTCAGTGCATCTTTCACGAGAACCTGGCTGGTTAGAAGGAACTCTAAATGGGAAGAGAGGACTCATTCCGCAAAACTATGTCCAGTTTCTTTAGTTTTCTTCTGAATGCTTGGAAGATGTACATGGTATCCATGGCTATAGACAGATAGACATTGTATATTGCTTTTCTAGGCCTCAGAAACTTTTAATCAGTAAAAAGTTTAAGATTAATACCTTAATCTGTATAAAGATTTAACTGCAGTTGCATGTAATTTTATATGTAGAAGGGAGAGAGACAGAGAAGGAAATTTAATTTTATAAATAATACTTTGTAAAGATTTAGAGTTATATGTATGTTTGCATGTATGTGTTTGTAAGAACTTGAATCAAAAAGCCATTTAAATTGTTAGTCAAATTACCAGTTAAAAAAGATCATAAAACTGTTTAATCTGCTTTTGTATTTTAAATGTGAAGGGTATAAAACTTTGGAAAGTGGACTCAAATAACTTCTTTGCAAATATTACAAACCAAAACTGTTGGGAAATATCCATATGGCCAATTCGTTGCGAAGGTTGTAGTTGATCTAAAAAAGGCAAAGTTCTTCAAGCTGAGCACAAGTCCAGATGACTTCAGGAATGCAGCCATATAACTTACTTAGCAGCAGTATGGAAATGGTTTTCTGTTGCCTTATGGGGTTTTCTTTTTTATTTCTGCTGTAATCTCCAATCCAATCTTTAAGGACTCCATCTGAGTACTAACTAGACTGAATCCAACGTATTAATTTGGAATTCCCCTTAGTTTGAAAATGAATAAATCAGATGGAAAAAAGGATGATTTAAAATCTACAGAAGGAATGAATCAAATGTAATTTTCAAATGTCCAAAGTATAAAAATAAATTATTCAAATTATATAGTTTCACTTAAATGTGTATATACGTTGAATGCCAAAGCTTAGGCAATACTGCATGTTTTGGTTAATAACTACCATGTTTCCCCGAAAATAAGACCCGGTCTTTTTTTGGGGGGGCACCAAAAGATTCATTAGGGCTTATTTTCAGGGAAACACAGTATCAGAGAAATCAGCCCGGCTGCCCTCCCCCGGTGCATGCACAATGGTGTCCAGCTGCAGCCTGCCGGCCCCTTGTCACAACACAGGTAAGTCCAAGCACGGAGGCAGAGGGGAGTAGGTGATCCAGACACACTGTTCGGCTGTCTGGCTTGCGGGAGGCTCATGCAAAGGCATGGGCAGCAGGAGGAAGCAGAGGTACAGGGGGAAACAGACAACCCGGACAACCTGTGCAGCCGTCTGGCTCACAGGAGGCGCGCGGGGCGGCACAGGCAAAGGCAGAGGCAAGTGGGAAAAGACAAGCGATGACACACCACATAACCACCTGCCCAGTGCAGCCGCAGACAAGCCAACAGATGGTGGGACGGAGTGGGCGGCATGTTGGGATCATCTGCCTCCCCCCGTCCTTCTGCTTCCGCCTTCTGGTGCTGCCACATGAGCCTCCCGTGAGCCAGGCAGCCACGCAACACATCCGGATTGCCTCTGCCTCTGCACTTGGACTTACCTGTGCTCCATGGGCAGTGGCTACTGCCAGACACTGTCAGCCCCACCTGCTTGCCGCTTCCTGTGGTAGCCATACTCACCCCCCAGGCTTATTTTTGGGGTAGGGCTTATATTAGGTCCACCCTAAAAAATCAGGCTAGGATTTATTTTCTGGGTGAGTCTTATTTTCAGGGAAACATGGTATGTGGACAAAAGTTGATATTTCTACAGGATACAAAGTTAAGTAAGCATTTTACTGAAAATTTAAATGCATGCTTACTATATATGCATCTGTTTACAAATTCAAAGACAATGAAAATTGGTTATGGTAGGTGCAGAAGTTTGGATGTTCTTTCGTCAGTCAGTCACCTCTTCAAGAAAAATGATTTCCAGGTGTAGACAACTACAAATTTTTCTCTTTGTGTCCTTCAAACTTATATTACCTTCCTTGTAGAATTCTTGTAGCTCAGAAATTTCCTTAGCATTTCCTCAAGTAATTTCAGTTTCTTTTATGACTAGACATTATCTTCTAGATTATGTTGATGGGGAGTTGAAAGTTCTGCCTTCAGTATTCACCATTTTATTATTCTATGTAATCAACTACACACAAATACTATGTGTGCATTTAAATTTACAGACCTATTCATGTATAACTTTGTACCATGCAGAGATTGAGTCAGCTTCTCTTCGCTAAGGATTCATTAAAATATAATTTAACCAGGGTTGCCAATTTTTTTATGATTAAAATGAAATATGAATTGTAACTTATTATTGATTTGAGAACTTTTTCTTTACTGTCTTCAAAAACAGTTTTTACAAGTTTCCAATCATTGGTGAAATTAAGGACTTTCTTTTCATGTTCAACCAAGAAGTGTTTAAGTCCTATGGATATAATGTAAAGGAACTGAATGGATGGTGACTACTTAATTCTTTTTCATGTAGCTGTTTGTCATGAATCTTCTCTGACCAGATTTTCCAAACAGAAGATGAAAAATACAGATTAACTGTATCTTTCTATAATAATGTAGTTTTTATTACCCCCTAGCTAGTTTGGGCTTTTTAATAGTAATACATGAAAAATATTATAATATATTGTTCACTGTAATATAAATTTCCACATTTTAGGTAATGATATCACTTAAACCTACCACTTTTTAAAGAAAAATAGTTGGAAGTAATGGGATTTTGAGGACAGGAAATAGAAACAGTGGAATATTAATTTTAAGTTCTTGAATAATGGTTTCTACCAATGTGTAAATCGACTGATCTTACATTGCATGATCCGTAAATTTTTGATAATTTTCAGCCGTAGCTGCACTGTTCAGTGGGGAAATGCTGGTTCTGACATAGTGAGAGAAAAATTATTTGGTGGTTGATTTGTGAAATGCTACATTCAAAGCAGCACTTTTCAACATTTTGTTTGCTTAAATTGTTTCAGAATTGACTTCTACTACATCTTTCCATCTGTATAATGCATAGGTGGAACCTAATCTATTACAAACTGGAGTGTGCCTTTCCCTAAGTATATGTATACATAACTTTGTGCAGCTTTGTAAACCAAGGCTTGACCACAACATAGTTGATGGCAAAATGCTTATTAAGAAAAGAATGATAAATTTTTCCCAGATAGAGTGGATCACTATCTTCTTTGGAACTATGGGCATCAGCACACTAAGACTGTTTATGCTATAAACATGATCTGGAGCAAGTACAACAGCCGTATATTTTTTTTCATCTTCTGTGGAAATCTGAAAAAGAAACACCATGGCTGCTCTTGTCAATAGCAGAAAGGTGTTGTGCATGTACAGTTTCTAAAGCACTACTTTTGAATCAATTTTGACATGCAGACTGCATAAATGAAGTAAAGGGTATTTAAACATGTTTCAAGGTTGCAATAATAATAGCTACAGTTCATCCTCAATAAAGCTGGTTACCATGCACGCACATTAGTAGGAAGTAAATATACATTTGCTTCATAAACAAAAATTGGATCCCATGATCTGTGCATTTTACTAGACTGCAAAAAAGCTGTGTTATAATGAAGAAAATTTGGCACAACCAATTTTTAAATAAATTCATAGGAGTACAAGATCTTTGCTATTGTTATCCTTAATCAAATTAAAATGGTTTGAAAAGCAAATCATAGCTAACAATACTTTTACACTGTTTTCTTTAATTAGATTTAACTCACAATCATTGGCTGCTCTTTTGTCCAGAACTGTACAGCATTCTGTACACAGATTATTTCCAGATGACACAGTTGTAATCCAACATAGTGTTGCTTTTTTAGTCCAACTGGAACTCTCCCAGACTGTGGGGCATTAATATAGTTCTTGGTATCTAAAGCTATAATCAGTACCAGATAGCTTAAAGGTGATTCTACTTGGGAGATCATCAAGCAGTTTGGAAATATTACCCCAAACAGCACAGATGCCTGTGGAATAATGTAATGGAAATCAGGTTGTCTGTTTGAACTATTAGAAGGGCATTTGAGACACACACAGTTCTGAGCTTCATTTATCTCTTATTCTTTTTCCCAGTATGATTGTACTCAAGGGACATAGAATCTCTGTGATGCCTTCGGCTAACACAAAACACTATGCTCATAGTTTCCTCATGCAGGCATGATTAATCAAGATTCTCTGGGTGATGTATAAGAAACTACAGTCCTTTTCACAATTTCATAGAATAGCTAAGAATGAGGGCAACAAGCATCATTCTACTCTTCCTCATGTTTGGGGTAGAGTAATTTAGATTGCTAATTAGGCATCATTTAGTTACATCTTTCTAATGAAAGGATCCAATTCAAGAGTTGAAAATAATAACCATTTCTCAGTGAGGCAGTATTACTAGAAACGAGCAGAAATAGGCTTCTACTCGAATGCTGGTTTGTAGCAAAACTTGATTTTTTCTCAGAATGTGCTATTAATGTGTAAGCATTATATATTATTATGTAAGTGATGTGATGCTTGGGTAATTATGAGGGGCCAATGCTCATGCCCTTTCCCTGCATAGGATCTAGAACCAGAAACAGACCAAAGAATTGCTGCATAATCTACTGTTATAGTAAATGTTTATGCTGTAGGAGCCACACAGTCCATTGACTTACAACTTTTAGTGACCATTTGAAGTTACAATGGCACTGAAAAAAGTGATAACCGTTTTTCACACAACCGTTGCAGCATCACCATGGTCACCTGATCAAAATTCAGAAGCTTGGCAATTTATGACAATTGCAGTATCCTAGGGTCATGTGATCAGCTTTGCCAATCTTCTGACCAGCAAAGCCAATGGGAAAGCCAGATTCACTTAATAGCCGTGTTATTAACTTAAGAACTACACTGATACAGAATGTCAGAATTGGAACAGACCTTGGAGATCTTCTATCTAGTCCAATGCCCTGCACAAGCAGGAGACCATTATGTAAAATGGCTGTCAGATCTCTTCTTAAAAACCTCCAGTGATGGAGCACCCACAACTTCTAAAGGCAAGTTATTCCACTGGTTAATTGTTCTCTGTCAAGAAATTTCCCCTTGGTTCTAGGTTGGCTCTCTCCTTGATTGGTTTACATCCATTGCTCTCTGTCCTGCTTTCTGATGCTTTGGAGAATAGGTTGTGGCAGTCCCTCAGAGACTGGAACACTCTTATGTCACCCTTAGTCCTTCTTTTCACTAGAACAGACATACCCAAATCCTGTTACTGCTCTTCATGTTTTAATTGCCAGTCCCCTAATCATCTTTGTTGCTCTTCTCTGCACTCTTTTCCAGAATCTCAACATCTTTTTTATATTGTGGTGACCAAACTGGATGCAGTATTCCAAGAGATTATAAAGTATTAATACTTTACATGATCTTGATTCTGTCCCTCTGTTAATGCAGCTTAGGATTGCATTGGCTTTTTTGGTGGCTGCAGCACACTGCTGGCTCATATTTAAATGGTTGTCCACTTGGACTCTTAAGATCCCTCATAGTTACTGCTATTGTGCCAGATTCCATCTATTCTGTACCTGTAGATTTGGTTTTTCTTGCCTAATTGTAAAACTTTATTTTTCTCACAATTGAATTTAATTTTGTTAGATAGGCTCCAGAGTTCAAGTATGTCAAGGTCCTTCTGGATCTTGAGCCTATCTTGTGAGATGCTGGCTATTCCTGCCAAATTTGCAGCTCATCTGCGTATTTGATGAGTTCTCCTTCTAAACACTCATCTAAATCTTTTATGAAGATATTGAAAAGTATTGGGCTGAAGACAGAACCTGGGATATCCCACCACTTACTTCCCTCGGTGTAGATGTAGTTCCATTAAGGATTACACGTTGAATGCGGTTTGTCAGCCAGTTACAAATCCATCTGGTGGTGATGCTGTCTTTCCCACATTTTTCGAACTTTCTAAGAAGTAGGTTGTAATCTAGTTCAGAGGTCTCCAACCTTTTGGGCACCATGGACCAGTTTTGTGGAGAGAGGTTTTTCCACAGACCAGAGTGTGCATGGTTTTGTGTGCTGCCTACATCCCATGGATGGGACTTTGCTTTTTTGTGTGGACTGGTTGCTGGCATGTCATGGCCCAGTACTAGTCCATGGACTGGGAGTTGGGAACCCCTGGTCTAGTTTGTCAAATGCCTTACTGAAATCCTAGTATACCATGTCCACAGCATTTTGCTGGTCCACTAATTTAGTCAATTTGTCAAAGAATGAAATAAGATTTGTTTTGCATGATTGTTTTTTGACAAACCTATGTTGGTTTCTGGTTGTAATTTTGCTTGCTTCTAGGTATTTGCAGATCTGTTGCTTGATTATCTTTTGCAGGATCTTCCCAGATATTGATATCAGGCTGATTAGTCTGTAGTTTCCTGGATCCACATTAGCTCTTTTCCAGTTGTTTAGTAATTCACTTGTGCTCCAGGATCTTTGAAAGATTTGGTTCAATGGTTCTGAGATCATGTCTGCCATCTACTTCAGAACTCTGGGATGTAATCCATCTGGTCCTGGTGATTTGAACTCATTTAGGGTGGGCAGGTAATCTCTTATGATTTTCTTGCTTATTTTAATTTGTATTCCTAGTCTGTCTTTTAATGTTCTGTTTTTTGTAGGTTTGGCTATTTTTCTCTTTTGTGTGAAGAGAATTGCAAAGAATAACAAGCAGTTCTGTGTACTGCCTGCTGCCCATCACTTCTTTGCCATCTTCTCCCATCAGTGGACCAATTGTTTGACTTTTTTCTTGTTTTTTATATGTTGAAAGTTTTATTATTATTTTTGACATTTGTTGCAAGTCTTAGTTCATCCTGACTTCGTCTTTTCAGAATTGGGCTATATGCTGGTATTCTGCCTTAGTTATGTATCTCTCTTTCCATTTTTTTAATACTTATTCTTTTTGTCTTTCAGTTTATCAGGGAATTCTTTATGCAACCATGCTGGTTTCTTCTTGGATTTCTTATTTTTCTTTTTCAGTGGTATTGTGGTGTACTGGGCTTTTATAATCACATTTCTCAGAGTTTCCCAATCTTGAAGTGTTTTTCTCTTTAAGATTTTCATCCATGGGATCCTTCCCCACCCCTCTCTAAGTTTATTGAACCAGCTGTTTTAAAGTCTAAGTCACTAATTTAATTTTATTGTGTTGCTTGTGTCTACTTTATATTGAATTCCAATATAACATGGTTGCTCTCCCACTAAGTACCTGCAACTTCAATCCCCTCTATCATTTCATCTCTGTTAGTAAGAATTAAGTCCAATATAGCTGATCCCCTAGTACCCTCCTTTATCTTTTGGATGACAAAGTTATCAGCTAGACTCGTAAGGAACCTGTTCAATCTCCCACTTGATGCAGAGTTTGTTTCCCACTTGATGTGATGTCAGGGTAGTCAAAGTCCCCCATTACTGTGTGTTTCCTCTGTACATTAGTTAACTGAATAGCATAAAGTTCATCTATTTAATCTGCTCGTTTGGGTGGTCTATAATAAACACCTATGGCAGCCTCATTCTTTTTTTCTTTTATATTAACCCATAGAAATTCAGGGATATTTTCTTGGTTATATGCATTTCTGTAGAGGTATAGTAATGTTTTACATATAATGCAATTCCACCTCCTCTTTTGTTCTGTCCATTTCTTTTGAACAGTTTATCCTTCCAGCAATACATTCCAGTCATGACTTTTATCCCACCAAGTTTCGGTAATGGCAACTGTATCACATCTGTCCTCATATAATAGTACTTCAAGTTCACCCTGTTTATTTCCCAAACTTTGAGCATTAATGTAGGCATCTTGAGTCCTTTATGACTGACCCTGGGTATGCTTCCTACATCTCCTGCTTGATATTTGAGTTTTTCTTCCTTCCCATCACTTCCTAACTCCTTGTTTAATTGGTTGTCTTGGAGTTTATGCATGAGATTAGGTCCTAAAGATTGGTCAGCCCACCCTCATTTTTAGTTGAAGCCCTTTGAATAAGTTGAACCAGTAGTTTTCCGAATACATTCTTCCCAGTTCTTGTGAAGTGTGGCCCATTCCGTTCCAGAATTTCTTCATGTAGTGGGAATTTGAAGTTCTTTTGGTGGCACCATCCCTTAAGCCAGTGGTTTATTTCTAAAATCCTTTGTTCCCTCATTGGATGTTGACCATTTGTTGAAAATCCAGATGAAAACAAAATCACAACTGTGGCAAGAAAGGTCGTAAAATGGGGCAAAATTCACTTAACAGCAACAGAAATTTGGGGCTCAATTTGATTGCATGTCAAGGACTACCTGTATAATGTAAACAAATGTGGGATTTTGCTTTCATTGTTATGACTTATACAGTTTTGGTACTGCTGAGATTCCCTGAAATATATTTGCCCTTCTACCTTGCCAGTTATACACACTTTACTAAGTCATAAGTAGAGGAAAATTCCTAACTTTTCCCAACTTGTCAAATTGAGATAATTTTTCCATGACCATCTACTTTTTTTCTAGTAGTACATTATTAGCATAACAACTGTTCTACAATAGGCCAGGGATCATAATCACCATTGCCACTGGTTAGTTTTCACAATGTAACGAGGGCATTCTTGTGAGGAAGCATTTAAAATCTTCTAAAAGGCAGGAAAATAATGCTGTCCAAGAACAATGAAGATGCAATTCATTGAGAATAGTGAATAGATAGTGATTCTGATTCTCATTTACATTATTGAAACAACAAACATTCAAAAGAGGTGTTGATGGTTTCAGATTTCTAATATGTATCTGACTGACACTGACTTTGTTATGATTGCTTCACATATACTAAATCATTGTGTAGTTTCTTTGATTTGGCTTATCATAGGTTACTACAGTCATTGGTACTTTATTCACTACAGCTTGTTCTGTTGTGTGAACAGAGGCACTTCAAAAACCTTTTGCCCTGTTCAGACATGGCAACATAAATTGTACTGGTAATCATGTTAGGCAGAATAGAGCATACTCATAGTATATCATTACCCCACCATGGTGTCTAATGGAGAATTTGTTTTAATTCCATATAATTAAAAGCTCTGGGGAAATACCTACAACCATTTTTTGCTTCATGTGATTCAGAAGCCTGAAAAATTGGAATTCTATGACACTTCCATAGTTAGACAGAAGTGGTGCTGTTTGGTTGCCACTAGCTCTCTTTGAGTGCAGGACAAACTAAAGAATAGAATAAAAGTCAATTTGCATATCCACTGCACTGTCCTTATACTTGAATGTAGCTAATCCAGTTCTTTGTAAAAGAACCTTCCCACAATGAGTTGCAGACCCACAATGAGTTACTGATATATCACTACAGTCATCTTCTAGCTCTCTAATTGGGTGTCTACTCAGAAGTTCTACTCCACTAAAAAAAAAAAAAAGCTCCAAATAAGGGATTTTAAATGCCACTGCAGAAGTGAATTGCCCTTTTTGTGCATTTAAAGAAGTGTTCAGTATAGCAGAGCCAAATGAAGCATATTATGAAAGCAGGAATTCAGATATGTAGAAGACAGAAGAGTGATGTAAAAGAGCATCTTGGACATAATATATTGCACTTTAGTGAATCTCTGCCTAAAGAAACAGATGTATAATCAGATTAGTCTGATTTATAGCAAAGCACAAGAAATTACTATGATCACACCATTTTAATTTGTGTATATTTATACAACTTATAAAAATTATGTACTTAAAGACAATAACATAAAGGCCAAACAGTAATTTTGTATTTATTCAAAAGGTTTAAACATACAGAAGCAAGCTCCTAATTATTAATGCATCATTATGCATAGATGTTGCTGTTTTATACTGTAGTGCTGGCTGCTTTTTTCATCCAGTAATAATAGGACACAACCACCAAGAACCTCTCCTGCACAAGTGCTAAGTTCTTGGTGTAATGTGCTCCATAGCTCCATGAACTTTGAAACATAACTCTGAAAATCCTGGCATTATAACTGCTACCTAACAAGTTAGTCATCTGCCAGATAAAATTGCACCCTTCCTTCTTTCTTTCTCCCCTCTATCAAAAATGTCACATCTTTAATAGACAATTAAAAGTGCATTAAATGTAGAATGGTTTAAATTCCGAAAGATTTCTAAAAGTCAGTGAAAATACCACCCTGTGATTAGATTTTTGCATTATTGATTATAAAGTATATTTTATTTTAAGATTTTGATATTGCAAGCTTTTAGTCCTTTTCAGTTTTGTTCTGTGCAACAGAATGGTTACACACTGCAATGCAATATTATTCTTGAAATACACACTGCAGTAAATTAAAACTATTTTACATTTATATAAATACAATGTTCTTGCTGTGTAATTTCAGTCATTGCCACAAAATCATTACACTCAATCAACACAATTATTTTCACATTTTGAAGTTGTTTATCTTATTTTGCAGGAGACAAATATCTATTTCCTTCTAAAATACAATGTACTCCTGATACCTTCCTTTTATTTGAAGTTCATTTTAATGATTTCTAAGCAATAATCAATGGTTTCATGAATAGGTGATTAAAGAATTTATTATAATCTGCATACTCTTCTTGCAAAGATAGCTATTTTGCATAAAGTTATAAATTGTTTTAAAACTAATTTAGTGTTTTATTCATGACAGTTCTGAGATTTATGAATTGTACCACAATTAAATGCAATAAGGTACAAAAAATAAGAGTAACCAAACAACTGACATCTACCAGTGAATTTAAAAAAAGAAAATAATATGGCTTTAATATTCTAATCAAGCAAAGTTACTTGGAGATAGAAAAATATTTTGTAACTTTGCTAATAAAAAAACAGCTGCATTATTTACCACAAACCTGGATAATTTAAAATTCCAATTTCAGTAAGTTTTTTTTAAAAAACTTAATAAAAAGGATATTTAATATAAACGATCATGTTGCATGCTATATATTTTTATCACTGTAGAAATGCAGTTTCATATTGCTGTGCAGTCCAAAGAGCTGATAAAGGATTTTGATTTTCAAAACTGCAAATGAATTTATTAAATTGCATTTATTTCAGCTGGAATTAAGTTCAGTTAGTATTGTCAGGATTCAACCCAATACTGTATATGGCTGTTTAATGCATATCGTGATTCTTCTCTTTCCATAGATTCTTATTCAGAAAACTGTATGGCTCAAAAAGGTCAAGTTGAATTGAATTCAGTTCTGCTTGTCTACTACTGGAATTAACGGTACTGGCAGATCAGCAGATCAGATTTCCCTTCCCCTATAAAGCTGTTCCAGATGGATGAGGATCCTTAGAGAGATTTGAGGATGCACAGGGAAACTGATTTGAGAAATCCACTTGCTACGGTTTTAGTTAAATTTTATGGATGCAAGGTGGAAATGCAAATACTTGTTTAAGTTTCAGAAACTTCATGAATGATTAGGATTCAAGGAATCACTTGGGCTTCTATTTATGCTCCATAACTGTTTTTGAAACAATGCTTTTAAAAATAGTTTGTACATTAGGATATTTGCTGCTAATTGCAAAAAGTTCCAAGGAACATACCCAAACTTTAAGCACGCCTAAAAAACCTTTTGGATCCCAGATTTGGTTATTAATAACAGGTGCTAAGCATGGTTACTAAGTAATTCCACTGGGACTTACTCTCAAATAATTGTACATAGGATTTCAACTAAAAGATCATTTATTTTTCTCAAAGAAGTTATCTAGACTTTTTTTTAGACAATTATTGTATGTAATATCAATTATCAAGTTTTTTTAATAATTATGCTACATATTTAAATTATTCAAATGATATATATGATCATTACAAGAAAGACACTGTCCCTGTAACATAGTTTTAAGAGAGATCCAGATTTTAAAAATTGTCTTTCATTTTAAGGCTCATTTTAAGAGTAGCACTGTATTTTGTACTAAATTAAATTGCAATCCTATATACAGTTACTGAGTTGCTGACTTACCTAGCATTAATAGCCCCTATTATTATCATTCAAATGTATCTAGGATGTGGAATAATTTTTATTTCCACCTATATATTCAGATTTGTTGTCCACACTTTGGCAATATACATTGACCCCCGTTTTAAAAGGAAGGAAAAACAATTCTTTAACCACAATTTTGACATAAAATTAAACAACCCCAAAATGAGTAGATCACTATACTCTGTAGGGTTTACACTGTTAATGAGACTTGCTTGGAAGGCAATGTGTTTGAGAGTGTATTGTTTATAGATAAGCCTTTGTGTAGGACCATGACCTTCAGATTGAACAGGTTGGGGAGCAGAATCTCATTTGATCCTGAGGAAAAAAAACTGGGCACAATTCACCATATAGCTGACTTAAGCAGGCTCCCCTGAAATAGGAACCAAATTATCTGCACAGCTTTATTAGCTTTAATGGAACATGTAGAAAACGATGTGATGATGGAGTCTATCCTTGTTAACATTATCTTGTTGGATAAAATGTGTATAAAGCTGCAAACACAGCAAGAGGCTTGAAGCAGACTCATTGTGCTCAAAGGATGTAAAAAGTAGTAGACAAATGCTGAGGAAGTTGGATGGGAAAAAAACAACTGGAAACAATTATGGGTGGTTATTTACAACAGACATTGTGAGATAGATATGATGCTAAAAAGGCACAGCTTTCCCTTTCTTAAATACACTGTAAACGTTTCATTATGCATGCAGAACAATTCACTTTACAAAAAAAAGAAAAAGAAAAAAAACCTTGTGTTTAGACAAAAAAGAGTAATTAAATAGTCTCCAGCAAAATAGAATTCTTCCAAAAATACTTTCCCATTCATCCTATTAACCATTAAAGATTTTAGGTCTCATTTACAAAAGTTCCTTATACCATTTGTTTCAGGTCCTTCAATTTATACATACAGCATTGTACAGTACAGCAAAAGACTGCAAAAAATTATTGGTAAAGCCAGCACAATATACTATAAATTGAAACTGAGGCATTTGTTTTAACATCTTATCCTTTCAAGTTAAATAATAAATGAACACTTAACACAGTGTAGATCATCTATGATGGATAACATGGGATAACAAATGCCGCAAGTGAATATACCAAGATTATTCCACACCAAAATGTTCCATTATCTATGTTACATATCCAGGAATTTGATTTTGTTTCTACGTATGTGTGTGTGTTTGTGTATAGTACAAGAATTAATGCCCCATATTGACTTTATTTATGTGCAAACCAATGGTAAGCTTTTTTAAAAGTTCATAATAGTTCTTAAACCCTTTTAAAACAAGCAAACAATACCAGAAATTACATGACATATTTAAAATGTTCTTCTGTTAATATATCAAAATCAAGGAGTTATTTGACTAGATATGGCTTTTTATCCAGAGGAACAGGAATATTTCTTTTTTTAAATGCTGGGAATATTCGGGGTAGCCTGGTGTTCATAAACATCTTGGCTAGTTTGTCTTACCAAGTTCATGTAAGATGCTTGTTTTCCATTCTCCAAACCTTCATATTGTCTTTAGACTACTGAGACACTGTTGAACGATTTTGAATAGCACACTTTAAATGTGGCTTCTTGGCTCCTTCATGGGTGTGGAATAGCGCAGGGGAACTTAAGGCAAAGTTTTCTTTTTCTTTTTTTTCCATTAAGACATGTTCTGTCATTTCCTGTGGAAGTAGAGGGGCTTGGCATTCCCAGATTCCACCTTGGGTAACTGGTCACTGATAATTTCTACCAGCATGGCTGGAAACTCCACTTTGAGAGCTTGAGACTCTCGGAAGGTGTAGAAGCAAAATTCCAGCAAATCGCTAACAAGCTGAAATGGAATGGGAGAAAAAAAAGTCAGGAATGGTGAGCATTAATGGATGTTGAAAATAGTTTGTAATACTGAAAAAGCAATGTGAAACAGTAGTCCAAAAGATGAAACTTTAGGGCTGTGCAAATTCTTTGAAAAAAGATGTGGTGAAACACCCAAGAGCACATCTGAGGCACCTTTCTTTGAACTTGTTCTTGTTGAACTTAACTTGTTCTGGTCTCTGGTCTTTGACTGTAATAAATTTACTTGATTTTTAACCCTGAAGTCTGTTCATTTTCCAGGCTTGCACATTTGTTAGAAGGCTGCCTCTGAATCTTTATACCTGCACGAGTTTGCGCAGCATTCTCACATGTGAAAGCAACTGAAAGTGGTTTTCAAAGCAGCAACACAAACCTTGACAACGACCAGCCGTTTTAATGATTTTAAAATGGCTGCTTTGTATTTGCTCCAGCCTGTTGTGAACCACCTCTTTTAAAGCAAAGTTATTTTCCAAATCTCTGCAAAAAGTAGCTGTGACCTGAAGAAAATTACTTCTGCTTCAGTTTCACTGAAATAAACTGGCATATAATTTACTCTGGTTTGTAACAAACATCTTGGTTTTACAGTCATGAACTGGAAGTTGAACAGGAGAAAATGGAATTCTTCAAACAGAGTGTTGGTGCCACTTTACAAACGCTTTTTTTCCCTCCTTAACAAAAATGGCAAATTTTGCCACACCCATTTCCCTTTTTTTAAATTCTGATTATGCATATTTTATATATAAAGTGAGTGATATAAACCTGTGAAACTGCCTCAAATTGTCCTAAGGTTATAGTCCAGTAATGGCGAAACTTTTAGAGACTCAGTGCCCAAACCGCAACCCAAAACCCACTTAGTTATCGCAAAGTGCCAGGGCCGCATCAGCATTGTGGTGCCCTACAACTAGTTTACATCCATTTCCCTTTTTCTCAGGAGCTTCTCTTTGTTTTAAATGTTTCTCTTTCATTGGCCTTTTACTAATGGATCACACAAAAAATAACAGAAAATCCATGAAATAACAATACTGAGCATGCCCTATTTCCATTAGTTTTATCTCCTATAATGTTGTTACAATATTTAGAAAATAAGTTTGAACTTTCAGTTGGACGTGTAGGGCAACCCAAGGCCATTAAATTGCTCATAGGATGGGGATGTATCCACATACCAAATGAACTTTTGTGCTGGACATGGGTCAGTCACAAAGCACTTATTTTAGTTAGGCTGAGAGAATTCCTAAAGCCAGAAACACCAAAAATAAAACTAGTTTTTGAACCATTTGCTCCCAAAAATACAGTTCGAAGAAGGTGAACAGAATCAGTGTCTTTACAGGCCTATCAAACTCTTGATCCCTCAGTCTATTTCTCTGTGTTAATACAGATTCCTGCCTTCAGTTGTCCTTGCTTTGAAACTGCATTGCCATACATTCTTCTGGCAAACATATTTTTTTCTGTCTTGGACATAATGCTTTCCCCACTGCTAGATTTTATTACACAAATTTATGTCTGCAAGGTGCTTGGCTGTATCTACTAGGTTCAAGACAGAATTTCTGGTGATGAAAGAAGGCAGCTATGGCAGCAACTTAAAGAAAAAGAGAAAAGAAAGAAAGAAAGATAAAAGAAACGTTAAAAAGAAAAAATGAAGGGGGTGCAAAGAAATAGGAACGTGGTATGGAAAGAATGGATGCTGGGCAGATGGAAGAAAAGGACAGAAGACAACACTTGTGATGGTGGAATGAAGAAATAAGAAGGATCATGCAAACAGACAGCACATATTCTCTGTACAAGAGTCTAACTGAGTTGTGGGCAAAGTTAATTAATGTGTGCAGTTAAAAATTCTTTTTAACTCAAATCAGTTCCAGGCAGCCATGTCATGCTAACATTAAAAAAAAGTTAATAGATGGTTGACCATTTTTTCCCTTGCTCCTGGCAAAGAGAAGCAAAACAGCTGCTTTGGTTATTCTAATTACCCTGCTTCCAATCTAGGCAACTGAAGATTGTAGTAAAACAAGTAATAAGATGGTGGAGGCATACAATACATCTCCATTTACTGTCTTGTTCTTGATCTACAAGAAATAAGAAAACCAACTTCAGACAGCATAAACCTTCAAATTTAATGGACAGGTGTAAAAAATAATCTGATATTAATGATCTGAGATTGGAATCCTATCTCTGACTCAAGAGAAAGCTGTCCAGTGAATTCTGTCACTCTGGGATGCTGCCTTGGGAGCTATGGATTGGGTTCCAATTATAGCAGAATGGCTGTATATACTTACTGTATCCAATTCCAGGTTTATAATAATTAGTTATAATTATGTAATTGTCAGGTACAAGGAATCAGGACCATTCATAAGACAGCAGCATAGAAAATTTATTCAAGCCTATACACAAGAATCTGGTCAACTAAAGTTCCACACAAATTTGGTGCCCAATAAAGGTCAATGCATTTAATTCCGCCTTCCCCAGTTTTGCCTGCTCTTCTTCTACAGTAACTTTATGTTTTAGAAATAAGTTTCCATACATTTCACAATTAATTAATTACAAGTCTGTGAAAAATTGTTAGAATTATTTGTGTTTTGAAAGGCTAGTTTTTTATTTTAAAAAAATACAATTTCTTTCTAATCAGTATTATAACTACTAAAAATCCCACAATGATATAACTACATTTCTCCAGGATGGCAAACTCAACTAGCTGGCCTGAAAAGGATTTGTTGAAATCTCTGTCTCCATTTCTCACAGCACAGTGAATTATTATCACCATCTGACCTAGTTTGTGAAATGGAAATAAGCTTCCCACAGCACTATGTATTCAAATCACATAATGCTTCTAATAGCACCTTATTAAAATTTTATTTATTTAATGTACTACCTTCTCAATTTAATTTTTGTTTTTATCAATTCTCTATCAACAGAAATAATAATTCGTTTAATTGAATTGCATAACTGTCACAATGGTTTTCACTATTTACAATGATCCAGCAAGTTTCAAGTTAAATAATCATCATTGTAATGGTTTAGCTTGTCATTAATAATTTGTTTTAAAAAGGTCATACTTATGGGCAAATCATATTAGGCTTGATAGGTAAATTCTGCCTTCTAAATCAGGGATCATACCTTAAAGATAAGAGGCTAGGGAAAAAGTTACTATGAAAGAGAGTTATGATGTTTTATCTGCTTGTGAGTTTTCTGAATGGCTACTGAGTAACACACAATTTTGTACAAGTAAACTTGTTCTTAACTTCTTATAATCTTGAAACGATTTTGACTGGATTATCTATTCAACTACCTAAAACTATTTTAACAAAACTCCCTGACAGTTCTAATTCCTAACTTCTGGGCTGGTACACTGCAATTCTAATCCTAACCAAAAGATTGTGATTTTGTGTTTAGAAGTTTGGTATTTGATATACATTTGCATGGGCGCACTTCATTAATGTTTTTAAGACAAAAATCAGTGCCAGCGCATACCAATCAGTCATCAGCCAATCTCTCTCATTGCCACTGTCAGACCCCTCCAATGTATTTGCCTACATATTATTGCTTTGCCTGTAAATTCCTTTTCAGGGTCTGCCATTCTGGTGGGAGGAGGGGCTGCTTGCCTGGGGAATGTATTTGCCTGGCTCTGCTCTGTCCTCTTTGAAATGTCCTCCCTTCGTGAGAAAGGAATGTGGCCTGAAAACATCTGCGTTATCTCCAGACAATGGAGCCTGGTACTATTGGGAAATGAAAGCGTGAGAGACCTTGAGATGGGTGCTAAATCACTAGGTTCTCAAAACAACCTAGCACCTATGGATTGGCTGGATTCAACTGGACGGTTGGACACTGGGGGGAAGAGTCCTGAATGGGCATTATGATGTAACTTTTCATATGCAAATTCTTCAGACCTTGCTTTGCTCTATTGCTATCACTAACTCTCAACAAAAGTTCCTTTTGAAACTTTTGTTTCAAAAGTTCTGCTTTCTTGAGGCAAACCCTTAAAGCAACTTTGTTTTTGTTGTTTGTTTTTGGAGAGAACCTTCCACAAAAAAAACCCAAACAACAAAACAACTACTCCCCCAATCTATAATCTTTTTTCCTTTGAACAGAAAAATAAACTAATTATTTAAAATTTATTTTATTTGTATATCTTTTGTGCCAGTTTATTGATACAAGCTATTAAGTGAAGAAAAGATAATGAATTTCAAAATTAATTAAGCTTGACTTGCTGTATCATAAAAAAAATGTAGTAGAGGCTTCCACAGCCCCAACATAGTGCCATCTTTGTGAGGTGAAGCTTTGCAAGCTTCTATGTGCAAATGTACAGATATGAACTACTTCTCCCAATCTCTTTAGAACAGAGTTCCCCAACCTTTCTGGCTTTACAGACTGGCTGGGGGGGAGGAGAGGGATGGTTCCATGTGAGCAGCTCCATTTGCATGAGCAGCAAGTGCTCACCGCTTGCACAAATGGAGCATGTGCACCCACATTTAACTGCTGCTCATGCAAGTTGGGATGCACACGGGCTCACCTGCCACTTCCGTGGCCCAGTTTGGAAGGCCTCAATGCCCACTAGTGGGCCACTGCCCAGGGGTTGGGGACCCTTGCTTCATAGGTTCTACGTCAGCTTAAATCTGATTTCCTCAGTGCTATGACTTTGTGTCTAAAGTCAATTCATTAATTTCTTTTTTTGCTTTTAGAAATTAGGGAGTCTATATATAAATGTGCTGATGTTTTACAATTTTAATCTGCATACCTTTTCTTTTCAGGAGCTTTTTCCTCAACTTGGCATTTTTTTGGCATTTACATATGTTTCCCATGAGAATACCAACTAAAATAATGTAAACTTTTCCTGTTGCTGTTACTGCCTAAATCACAAATTATTATATTTATACTTTGCTATTGTATTTGAAGTAGCTCAGTTCCTTCTTTGTGTCAAACCTGACTCAACTCCATAGCTGCACCTGCCTTCGCTCTCAGTTTGCCAAACAGCAAGGGAGGGGGATGGGCTAATTCTTAAGGAGGGAGGGAAACTCTGGAATGCAAGAGTGCCTTCTGTTTCCGGTGAGATGTTAGACACCAAGGTCAAGTTCTGAAATGTTTGAGCGGCACAGACAGTCTTTTCCCAAAACAAAAGAACTGAACCTAATTGGTTAACTATGAACTGAGGGTGATCCGGAGGGGGAAAAGGGGGTTTTACCTATGTGGGTTTTTGCGGGAAAATCCCAGAACTGACTTTACTTCTGCTGTACCTATATGGATATTTCAATAAAGCTACACTCTTGGTAATTTAAAAGAGCCGAAAATGTGCCAAATGGGACAATTGACACTTTGCACAAGGATATTTTTTTTTGTACATGACCTTTGGATTATTCTACACAGCTAGTTTAATAAATGATGTAACTGTAGGGAACCACTGGAGGCACTACAATAATATATTACTTTTTGAAATATGTACTATCTTAAACCAATTTGATAAGACAAGGACTTTATGTAATTTTCTCAAAGGTATTTCCAATCTCATTTTCAAAATTATCCTGTAACACAAGTATTTTGAAGAGGTGAAAATCAGTGATTTTCTATATCTAAGTTGAGGTGAGGCAGAATGTTTGCTTGTTTGTCTTACTAAACCAATTTCTATAGCCACCTCTCTCACAAACAAGTGACTGGGCAGTGTACAACAGAACTAAAAACAGTTAAACACATTAAAAACTATAAAAATAAAGCTAAAACCCTTTTGTTATATAATCAGAGTAATTTTGAAAATAAGAAAAGTGATCTTTTGAGACTAGAAATAGATAGATAGATAGAAAGAAAGAAAGATAATAGGTATAGATAATATATAAACACTTTTGTTATAAATATATATTTAAATAGAAAGGGTAATACCACAAAGGAAACTATTTGTAAGAGTATCATCCAGACATTCTGAAGAGTTACAGTAATACACCTACAGGATCTTTGATTTCTTCTTAGAGGCTTCTTAAAACCAGTCCAAATATGCATAAAAATGGAAATATTCTGACTATTAAAGTACATGACAATAAATATATTAAATATTAATCATATTAAATATTAAACATAATGCACATCCATACACCACCCCAACTCTCATCCACCCTCCTACATACAGTAACCTATATTTACATATAATTGGATAGATTGAATTAAGCAAAGCATTAATTGAAAACAGTGAATCTGAAATTCTACTAGATTTAATCCAAAAATGCTTAACTAATCTGGTTTGCAGAGCAAGCTGATGTTGAACAAACAAAAAAAGAGATCAGATTCCCCTCCTCAAAGCAAATGCAAGTCTCTAAAGAATGAGCTGTTACTGCAGTACTAATAATACTTTGACTCCCACCAAGATTTTTCAGTGTTTTAATTAACAGCACATTACTCAACAAATAATTCCATATGTATGTTCTGTAAACAAACCTCAGGCTTTCATACAGATCTGACCTGAAATGCACTATACTGTATTGCATCTTCATAAATAAGCCAGTTAAGTACAAAGAGGCACATTTATATGCAAACTCTCGCACACCAAGGCCAAAGTTTCTGAGCGATGTCTTAAAAGTGTATTTTACTGTGTCTATGCTAGCAAGAATGGGGCAAGATTTTCCATATTTTTCCTAAGATATTTAAATAGCTTTTAAACGATATTTGCAAATACCCTCATGTAACTGGAAGTTCAATAAAATTGCAAAATATTAACTCCTACTGGAAAATTTTAAAAAGAAATCATAATTTAAATAATGATTATAGTACTACAGTCATGTGGCAAACTCATTATGTTCAAAGTTTTTTAAAGAAATACTGAAGGAGCTGTTTCACAAGTTACCACACTCAGCAAAATCTTTAAAAAAGATTACAATATATAGAAATGAATGTAGATTCTATATTAAGAAAAGCAATTGAGAACTTGGCTCCATACATGCCACATTTTTAAGAATTCAGAGACATGTCACATTTTAATGAAATTAAACAAAAGACTTCAACTGATTTTCAGTGACTTTTAAGGTTAATTCTGGGAATACCTTTGTGGATTGTCCTCATCCACAGTCCCATGATAGGTACTGATTGAAAGTGTTCAATGACGCAAGATAATTTCCTGTACCTTTAGCTTCAGAACTTTGGGTTTGAAACTTATTTAGTCTCCCTAACTAATATGGTTGAAATCCAAAACTTATTTTCTATGTTCCCATAATGTTTAGTAAAGGAAGTAGGAACATTTCTTTATTTTGGCAGGTAACTGTCTATTCCTCCTTCACTTTATTGGTTATTACCAAAAAACTAGTGAAGCAGAGGGAGAGAAAAGAAATATGAAAATATTATGCTTTGCTAATTTTTTTCCATAACAAATATTTTGCCAATGAAGCTGTTACTACAGTACTAACTTCATATAACATGAGTTAGTATCATGATACCTTTTCTATGAATTAGAGCTTCAAGGGGATTATTTATCCGATTCTTCTTCATAATACTTTCCTCTGTACTGTAACTTAAATTACTTACATCATGAATAGAGTCCAGGAGCTTTGTCAGTTGATAAAATCGCTGCCAACTTTGCCCAGAATTGTTTGGATGTTTAGTTACCATTTTTCTAAGTTCTTTAATATAATTTGCCCTCATTTCTTCAAATGCAGCTTGGCTCTTGAGGCCATCCTTGGGAACTACAACAAAAGAAAGTAAAATATGCATTATTCAACTTTTTGTCAAATGAAAAAGAAAACTTGTTACAAGTAAGGTCCATTCTTAATGATCAGAGTCAAAATTTGGTGTAATGCCGTTTCCATACTTCTTGTGCATTTTGTAGAGTGGCAACTCTATAAGCCCTTTAACTTGTGTAAAGTGTTTCTTATAGAATATTTAATAACAGAAGGCAAGTTTTGAGGTTGCCTGCTCATGCTCTTTCACACACACATCACATAGGAATGAAATATCTTTTACAATACCAAAACATTTACTAAGTTCCTAAACTTTCCTAAACTTTTAGTTTAGGAAATCATTTCCAATACATATAATTACATTCAGAGTAAAATTGATAACATTCTTAAAGATGGAAGAAACAGTCTATTAATATTTACTTCTATATATTATATTAAAAATAATGCTTTTGAACCAGGATTATTTTGCAACTTCATTTTTTTAGGTTGCAAATATGGCACCGATGGAAATTTTACTTTCATTTATTTATAAAATTGAAAGACTGCCCATCTCACTGTTAGAGTGACTCTAGATTGTGTACAGTCAAAAACATAAAAACCATATAAAAATACAATATCTCAGTAAAAAAGGCAGCTGAAACAGGAATAAAATAAAAGTTAAAAAGGTGCTAACCAACCCCAAGATTGCATGTTCCTCTGTGAACTCCATACAAGTCAGCAGACCCAGGTCTTAAAACTGTTTTAAAAATCCATGACAGTGGGCCCTACTTCACTTGTGGGGGGGGGGGAGGATGTTCCAAAGGGCCGGGGTGACAGCAGAGAAGGCTTTGTTTCTATACCCCACCAGTCAAAGTTTTTTAACCGACAGGATCTGTAACATATCTTCTCTGCCTAACTGGGGGAAGTGGACTGATGTAAATGAGGAGAAGATGGTTCTGCAGATAACCTGGTTAAATATCTAAACTAATCAATTAATTGATTAAATATCCAAAATCATATCATTCCCAATAGAAACAATTTTTACAATATTTTTCTTGAAATACTTGATCAGATTTGGCATTTTCTTCTTTAAAGCATTCTCATGCTATTTTCCTTCCCAGAATGACAGTGCCATTATTTTGGCTACATTTATATAACCACATACAATTATATGGCACATTGAATAGATTGCCACTAAAGTGCACAGAAATATCAAATTAACAAACTGTGGCATACAGTATCTAGTTTGAATTTATTTATTTAAATGTCATCTCAAATATTGGGTACTTTTCTGCATTGTGGTAAATCAAGGTAAGCTATATGAAGCTTTAGGATTCCTTCCTGCTTTTTACAGGGCCTGGAACATTCTCTAATAACCATACTATATATTTAAATCTACAAAGTCTATAAGCATTAGATAGTTTTGAAAAATATAAGTACTGACCAGATGAAAGACATCCAACCCAACTCCACCAATTTTTGATGCTATCCTACTCATCACTGATTTTCCTTTTCATATTGTTAACAGCAGTCCTCAATTAGAAAATTGTTGTATATCAATGCAAAAATGCATGCTGCTATTGTGTCAAACATTTTTTTTAATTTAGACATGATTCTCAACCACTATTCTGAAATCAATTGTGAAATAATACAGGTTGAATCAAATATTCTATTTGGCCTAGTATGATGAGACACACAAGGAATTTGTCTCTGGGTCAGAAGCTCTCAGGTACATGCTAAGCAACAGAATAATGATAATCATAATAATAGTAATAACAATAAGGGGGAGTAAAGAAGATAATAAAAAGTATAAATGTGTGGAAATGAGTACCTAGTACAGGATTCGGTAATGACATCAGAATCTACTTAATACAAAGTATTAATAAGTATTATAACTGTATTCTCCCACCTAGGTTTCATTTTTTTCTTGTGTGAACCTTGGTGGTATAACAATTCTGAAAATCAATTCTCCTTTTGGTGAACTTACAAAAGATATCTTGGAACTAGGAAAAATAAAATGATGGAGTAGACAGTTTTTGCCTTGATCCAAAATAGCTTATCTTATATAAAATGTGAATTGCAATGTTCTAAAAGTTAGACAGGCAATCTAGAATCACCCAGGATATTTTTAGATTACTTCCAGTTTCATGAGGACAATCACTGAGGTTGTCTCTATGGTATTATTAGAGACTTCCAAACAAACCTCAACTGAATTTTATATGAGCTTCAAGACTTTATTAATACTGTGCAACATAACTTCAATAATAGAATATATTTTTCTGATGTTCAATTACACAAAGAAATTAACTTCCTCCTGTAAACCTGGATTCTTTTCCTAATTCAACACTCTTCTGTCATTGTCAACTGCAAACAAAACTCCATATATAGATGGTGCTGCAGTTTCATTTAATTAAGAGAAATAATTTGCAACTTCATTGGATATAGACTTCATGTTAAAATGATCTGAAGGGAGAAAACTGGTATGAAAAAAGCAACATATTATAGCATGGGAGTTTTACTTTTGTTCACTACTTAGTGCTTTCTCATTTTTTAATTCCATATTATTCAATGAATACCCCATGTGTCTGTGTTTTTTTTAAAGAAAAGCTGGACTTTTTAAATAGTATTCCACAATGATGATGACATTAAAAGAAAGATTCAGAAGCTCAACAGCTGTTCCAAAAGAGCAATAATGTTCTAAATGTTTATCTAAATAATTTAGCATCTGGAGGCAAGCAAATAGCTGGTTGGGGAGCTGTTGTTAGATCATTTCAGTTTTGGAGAAGATGCTAATGGGTGGTAAATGGCACTTTATACATTTATACATTTGGGAAGGGAAGGAGAGTTTTTGAATTGGCAATCTGAGAAAAGAAGTAACAGTTAGCGTGTACTGATGCTTTTCTGAAGAAAGGGGCAGAGTATATATAAAGAAACACTTTTGTATTCATAAGCATTCTATAGATCTCAATGTTGCTCTTGTATAAGTAAGAGCAGTGAATATCAAAATGACAGGTTTCTTGTCTTTTTCATGAGTGTAGGTTCTGATTTCTATTTAGTTTACTATTATAGTGCTGTCACAATTGGTTTTGGACAATGGGAATGATTGAATTATAGAAGATGCAAGAAGGGGCAACTTGCATCTATACAGTCTCTGAAATCAACATTGCTTCCAGCAATGGTTCCACCATTTTTGATGTCAGTAAGGAGAGCTGTACAATTAATTACCTTGTTCTCTATCAACCTCACAACATTCATTACTATATATATATATATATATCACAAAGTAAATCACATATATATATGTGTGTGTGTTTTCTGAGGTTTTCGCGGGTGTTTGTATGTAGGTCTTTGGTTATTCGGGTTTTCTCCCGCGTAAAATTGGAAGTGTCTTGGCGACGTTTCGACGAAGTTCCATTCGTCATCTTCAGGCTGGTGTCTTCAGCTTCGTGCTTCGTGTGTGTGTGTGTGTGTGTGTGTGTGTGTGTAATCATATACATATATTTATATTTATATATAACCAACTAAATGTGATTAAAGAAGGATATTTTTCTCTATTTCTACTTGTACATTGATGGTTCAGTCAGCAAAGATACATATATAAAAGTTTCAGGTTTAAACAATCAGACATTATATATACAACCCATTTTATAAATATATTTATGTTCTATATACAATCTAGATAAAATTGGCACAAAATAAGTGGAATGATATTATGTATATTTTTCTAAAGACGAATCTGTAAATTATTACACCAGCAGCCACAGAATTAAATACTGTATATAAAAACTGATAATCAGAAACACAATCGAAACTCTACACTTTGGGATGTAAGCCCATTGGCTTCTCATTTTGATCATTACATTTGGCATTTAGCTATCTTTCCTCTTCTGTAGGCTGGAGAAAAATAAAAATGATTGAGATATATTGAGAGATTTCTTCTATGCTAGTTGAGAAAAGTTTCCTTCATGTGGATACTATTCAAGTTTTCAAACAATTACACAGTTGTAAGTGCAAACCCACTCTCCCAAATTTCAAAAGCAAAAAATGCTGGAAACGGGCAAAAAGAAAAGTTGCAAATCATGGTCATAGTCATAAATGTGAGCCAGTTGCTAAGCTCCCAAAATGTGGTCATTTGACCGTGAGGCGGTCGTGTAACATTTTACCAGAAGGGCCAGAAGAGCTTTACTAGCCATAAAGCACACTTTCTGAGGCCATTGTAACTCTGAACATTAATTAAATGAGCATTGTAAGTCCAGGACTACCTGCACTGCAAGTGGTGTACATGTAAAAGAACTTAAAAATACTGAAAATACACAGCATTATTCAGATATTATATCTGCAATTAAACCACATTTATTTTACTAGGTATAATTCCTAAACATATTAACAAAATATCACAAAATACCCACAATTTACTAAAATACTTGTCCACAAGGATACAAGGAAAAACCTACCAATGATAACAGACTGAAGACTAAAATTATGAATATGCAGTAATGGAAAAATGAACAACATATATTCTGAAGTTTAACTGAAGTTTAAGCAAATATAAGCAAGAATAGCTTCCCTACATACTACGTAGAGGCAATTATAAATGTTTTTAAGGAATTTTTAAAGAATTAAAAGCAGAAATGACAAAATGTTTAAAATGTTCATACATTTTGTATGTCAGTATGAGTACAACAGAGGGGCAGTTAGGAAGCTAAGATATATTTAAAATATTTTTAAAACCTCCCTCCCTCCCTCCTTTCCTTCCTTTCTTTCAAAATTTGGGGACTCAGTGCCAAAAGCCAAATCCTTCCCCCTTTCTTTATTGACTTGGTCATTCATTATTTTTTCCTTCCTTTTAAAACAGTATTTTTGGGATAAAATTAAGAAATGGCTATATTAAGGTTCCTTTCCTACCTCCTATCTGCCCTATATCAATTTATTTCTAGAAGTAATTTATTCCAGGTTATAGTTTCAGTGAAGGATACAGATCTTAATATTCTGCAAAACTTCCAATGTTGGCACCAAGGGCGCTAAACACCTGTGACAAATGTTTCTATCCTATAAATACTATGCATACCTTAGATCACCAATTATTTCTTCACAAGAAAGAAAATCAATTATAAGGAATACATATTAAAATTCAATATATAATCAAAACTACAATACAGTATTTCTCAGTTTTGGCAGCCTTAAGATGGGTGAACTTCAACTCCTCCAATTTCCCAACCAGCATTATCACTGGGGAATCCTGGGAGATGAAGTCCACCCATCTTAAATCTGCCAAGGTTGAGAAGCACTGCTATAATGTGTAGTACAAGATATTTATTTATTTGTATCCCCCCCCTCTCTCTCTCTCAGGGCACAGGGGGACGGGAGGGCTATAAATGAAGGACTCTATCCAATTTGTGGAAATACTGTCAGTAAAACTGTACAATCAGCACTTTTTCTGGCAATAGTCAGAATTTAAAAGATATATTCTGGGAGGCTGAGTGAAGTTAGAGGTAACACTGAATCTGCTGCACCCAAAGCTCTTTTGCTGACTGGAGAAACTTCAAAATTTCTGCCTTATGTTTAATTGTAGTAGGGTAAGTACTAGAGACATAAACAAATAAACTGAACTCTTACAGGACACCTACTTTTTTCCTTGTTAAATGAGCATATCAGGACATTCTAAACAGTAAATTTTAACTATTTAGACTATTCATGCACAACCCTGGTAAAAATTGTATTGTAAACAAATTGTTAAATAAATAAGCTTTTTTTTACTAGTTTATAATATTCCTTTCAATTTTACCCAGTTTCTACATGCATTAGATGAGTAAATGGTCCAAATCACACCACAAACCTGATAGATAAACCCAAGTGTTAACTGAAAAACAGAAAGCCGCTTGTTATCAATCATCTCGTTAACACTTGGGTGGGCCATCTTTGAATATAAGCTTATCACAAAAGCAAATTCATATAGGTGAAGGTTTTGTTTAATAGGAGAAACCCGTATTCCATATATGTTGGAGGCATAACTGGAATTGTGAGAGGATATTTTACAGATTCTTTAAATTTGGCTGATTGGTAATTATGATTACTTGCAATGTGACAATTAAGCAGAAAGTAATCTATTCTTCTCTCATATTTATATATGTATGCATGTATTATATGTACATATGTGTGTATATAGTTCAAGCATATATGCAAACTTTCAAACAAAATACTGGATTGCAACTTCGCAGTTGTGTTTTAGTAATAACATATATGAATCTCACAGGCATTTCTAGAAACAACATAATGCTAGACTTTACTTTGAAGCATGCAAGGTTCTGTTTTATAAATCAAGCAAATTAATCTTAAAGAAATGCAAATTATCATGCCACGAAGAAAAACTGGGCACGTGCCATGTTGAATTCAGCTTTAATACACTTCAGGTTTAAAGGTAAAAACAAAAACAGATTTATGCTGTATAGCAGAGTTAATGCCATCTTACTGTGGGCTGCAAATTATAACAGGATTTGGTAGATCTCAGTACTGGAGCTAGGATGTCTGTTCTCAATTACCAGCCCCTTTTAGGAGCCTACAAACTATAGTTTGAACTAACTTCAAAGCTATCACACAATGCATTAAAGTAATCAATCCTGATTTTCAAAAATGCTATAGATGTCAAGTCCAAAACACTAAAGAGCCTTCCAGCTCTTAAAATCAAATTTCTTTTCTTTTTTAATTCATCGTATACTGATTAGTCAGTTATTACAATAATATATGATATTATAGTATTTAAAATTGTGACTGGAATATCAAGAAACGTACCTGTGCTTAACAGCAACAAAACTTTCATTATGGTGTATTCTTCAAAACTAAGCTGCAGACGAACAAATTGAAGGCTGATCTGGTGCATTCCTTGGCATAATTCGAACATTGCAGATTGCCGCATCCTTTCTCTGTAAAAGACAAGACAGGTAAAATAAAGATATGCTGAAACTTTCAAATGTTTTATTGTTTAATGTTTTGTATTGTGTTTTGATATGCCCTTTGCTGCCTAGAATCGCTACAGTGAGATGGATGACTATGTACATCAAATTAATGATTTATTCTAATTAAGATAAAAAATAATTTATGCTGTTGTCATTATTAGGCAAAATGGATATACTTTTCCTCAAGGATCATTTTCATTTCATTAGTAACTGTTTATAGACTACACTCAGAGTTTTGTTAACATGATAAAACACTGACTGAAGTATTATCCTGTCAAAATTAATCCCTCATAAGTATCAATGGGGGGAAGCATTTAGATGGAATCATGCAAAAGCTTTTTTCATGAAGGTTGCTAATATCTGACGGGCTACTTAAGTGACTCAGAAACGTTTTGAATGAAAATGTTCTTTTCGATTCAGTTCAATGCAGATTTAAACCCAGTTTTGGAAAAGCGAATGCTTTGGGAACTCTATGGGAATTTTTTTTTTATAAAAAAGAGTGCAAAATCATTTGGATCTACTGTATGTTTGGAATAAAGGAATTGTTTTACACTGGTTCTATCCAAATATGATTGGCCTTTGGTTAGTTTAGGAGCAGGGCTTTTTTTCAGCCGGAACACGGCGGAACCGCGTTCCGGCACCTTTTTCCGGGCCGGCCGCACCGGAAATAGCCCCTCCCAAATTTTACTTGCATTCCTGTTCTCTAAAGGGGCGGTCCTAGGGTTTGATGAGGGCGTGGCCAGGTTTGAGTTCCGCCACCTTTTCTCCGAGAAAAAAAGCCCTGTTTAGGAGGATTAGAGTCCTGTTTTTAGACAGCCTAAGAATTGCAGTATGAGATTCATCAAGATTTTATTTTATTCTATTTATTATTTTCTCAAAACCACTATAAAGAGTTTTAGATGGGTGCAAACTGAAGTTCATGTAATGATAACAGCCAGTTTTATCTTCCCTATTCAAGAAATCGGTTGAGATATTGGATGTCTTCAATTGACTATAAATGAGATTATAAAATTCAGAAAACAACTAAACAAACATAAACAGGCAAAAAACAAAACAATAAATCCTACAAATATGATAGGGGCACCAGAAGTGCACCAATGGACACATTAACCTCAAGCCCTGGAACAGAGCCAGATCTTAAAGAGCTTTTCAGAACCCCGGGAAAATGGGAACTTTTTTTTAATCTCCGGGGCAATGCTTTTCTGCAGGGCAGAGGCAGCAATGGAGAAGACACTTTTCTTAGGCCCTGCAAAATGCCAATGTTTCATAGAAAGGACCGGGACTGCACTTGCTTTGTCACAACATAGAGTCAAGCAGAAACAATTGGAGATCAACAATCCCACAGATAATCAGACTCTGTGTCATGAAGGGTTTAGCAGATGATGAATGGCACCCAGAAGCCCATGGGCAACCAATGCTACTCACATAGCAGTGTGACACATGGGTATAACATATAGTCCAATCAAAAGGTGATCAGATTGTGAGTGTCCACCTGAAGGACTTCTCAGTTGAAGAAAGCAGCAACTTGTACACAAGATGAACCTGTGCTAACCTTCCTGGCCACAGCTGTGAGTTTACGAGGTCTCTCAACCAGTGTACCAGTCTTAAATGGGGAGATGCACCACCATCCAAGTTCAATGATGAAAATATACCTGAACTGGGGGGGGGGGGCAGCTAAAGTCATTCAGTCTTATTAGGATTGAGCCAAAATCTATTTCTCCCAATACCTGAAAAACCTCCAGGCACTACTGGATTAATACATTGACAGCTTCACCTGTCAGCCCCAGGTTGAGATATAGAGCTAATACCATCAGTACACTGAACTAACAGATAAACTCATTCAACAGTTTCATGTAGATATTAAACAGCAAAGGGGAGAGTGTTGAATCCTGAGGGACAAGTGACAAACTATGAGCATGACCTCCTCTTCTCTATCCATATAAAGTTTAATATTAAGTTCATTTTTCTAGCTAGAATTAAAGCTTACATATGAATGGAAGATGCCAATTATAATAGAATTATAAAATAAAAGCTAGTATTTTGATTCCATAGAGAAGAAATGTATCTTTTCATGAGCAAAAGCAAAGGAAAAACAACAAAACAAAATAAAACAAATCCAAAAGTTGCCATATAAGTCAAACATCAATTATACTAATTCATTGATTTCTGCACCATCCTAGTACTATGTGAAAACATAAAGAGAAAAGAAATCATGCAAGCAATTTCTTCCAGAATCCGGCAATGCATAATTCCTTCCAGATAAGTGAAAATTGGATTTTTCAAGAAGTTAGTATATGGAAAGGACAGGTACACATTAATGTGGCTGTTGAAATGAAAGTAATTCCTCAATTTCAGCAACTGTCCAAATGGGCAGTATTAACATAATCCATTACATACAGTGTAAGGACTGTAGCAACCACTATGAAGGACAGTTAGGGAGAATACTAGTAGAGAGGATCCACAAACACTGATCAGCAGTCGGAAGGCACGATGAAACTATTTAGTTTCACAGCTCATGGAAAGATTTAACCATAGTTTCAACTGGGAAACTGAGCATCCTAGACCAAAACCACTACGGAATTTTTGGAAGCTTAGCATTCAGACCAATCAGCAATCAACAAATAGAGATAAATCACATTTACACATCACTCAAAAGAGACAATGAAAAAATTAAGAAGGAAACCAAAAAAACAGAACACATCTTCACCAGTAACCTATGCTGAGATAAGGGTCATGCTAGTATGATGAGTGGTATAGAAATTTGATAAATAAATTAAGCTGGGATTAGCACTAGATAAACAAGTAAGCAGAAAACAATATACTAATCAAGGAATTTTCAAGGAAAAACTACAATCTCACCAATACTGGGAGGGCAAGCTACTATATATAAGCAGAAAGCAAACCCCATATTCACTAGCACTGCTGATATTACCTAGTCAGGTAATGAAATGTCTGCAAGCAAACAGCCAATTTCAAACAGCACCAAGGACTGCACAGATCAAGCCTGAGCTACATATATTCTCTTCTACTGGAACAACGGATCTGTAAGCTTCCTGAACTGGAGGCTTCAAACAAGAAACCATTTTCTGAAAACGTAGGAGATAAAATTCTTGGGTAAACATGTATTAAAATAGAATAAACAATATGAATATATTTGCTGTTTTGAAGAATTTGTTAAAATGTAGTTATCACTTCCTGGGTGGAACAATGAAAACAAAACAAAACAAAAAAACAAAACAAAAAAACAAAAAAACACCCAACATACTGTACATTTGAAGTTTGGTAGGAGGCAACTTCAGAACTTTCACAATTACTTACTCTCAAATGAGGAGGATATTGTTATACATTGAGCAGTGTCATATATTGGATATATTCTCCTACAGATGGAATGATGTAATCTTGACAATGCTTCTAAATATGAAAACTATTTCTATCTAAAGCTAAGAAATGGCTTAAAGTTACACTAGTTGGCATCTCTCCATCAATCATCACAGCAGCTTAATCTGTTGGTTTTTCTCTAGTAGGTAATCTTTTGACCTTCTTATCTTCCATCTTTCTTCAGTTCTGTTGAGAGCTTTTTGTACTGAATACAACTGCCACTGCTCTATCTTCAGCTGACTTCTTCAGGTAGCATCCAAGAATTTATTTTCAGCAGTCTTATCACTTGGATCACGAACTAACCTATTAAGATTTACTAGTCCAAACTGGGTTTTGTTAAAGCCAACAATCTACCTTCAACACCAAGATGTCCATCTTCAATGAATCCGATAGTAATCAGCTACATTTCCTGCCTCCCCCCCCCAATTCTTTTTTTCCAACCCTGTGTATGTGAGTCCACTATCCTTTTTCTGTGCCCTATGAAAATCTAAATTATCTTCTATTCCCAGCATCTTATCCACAACAGAATGTAAGTTTAGTATTTTTAGGGTATTTGGAGAAACACATGAATATATATGTTTATCCAAACATGATGTGATGGTACGCAGCAAGTTTATTATATAATGCACTGAAGAATCCAGAAACCTGAATAAACAGATGCCAATTAAGTAATCAGCAAAACTGAACCACTGATAAATCCTGATCCAGCTTATAATTTGGAGTTGAGATGCTCTTGCACAAGTAATTTCTGTTGAGCTATTTATTGATAAATAAATGCTCCCTCCCCCATTTTATTTCAAGAACCAAAGGCCTGCCTCACTGACTTGGAATGAATTGTATCACATTAGCAGATATTCCTAACCAAAAGTATGATACTACTTAATCTTTCTTTTTTATAATTTTACTGAAAATTAACACTTAAAATTGACATTTAAAAAAATGATCATGATAATTATTCACATATGTTCACATTTTCAGTTTAAAGTCCCCAGATTATAATTGTAATTCTTTCAGATTAAATTTCTATTGTTGTTTGCTGTATATTACTCCATATTTATTCATACAGTCCTTTAAAACATGTATTTTTTTAAAAAATAGTGCTTTTTTAAATTTTTTATGGTTTAAAAAAACTCCTACTTTCCAGTATTTGTCAACAGTAGTTTAAAGCATTATTTCAGTATTACATAATGAAAATGTACTTCATCCCACCTATAAAATTAAACCTTGCGCTATTCATTTATTCCATATAGATGCTTCAACAGCCAGAAATGTTCTCTTGGTCATTCTCTTTGATCATTATGATTTCTACAATAGCAGAAAAATCTACTTGAGGAGCAGTTGATTATTTCGCTTATTGACAATTATGTACTAGACTGAGTTTTGCAAAACCAGAATATTAAATATAGCAGAATAAACTACAGTGCTACATAGAGATACAGCTACATTTGAAAACAAAATGTAACAACATATGAGGAATGTGATGGCTCAGTGGTTAAAGATGTTGAGCTTGTCAGCTGGAAATCTGACAGCTCAGATTCGAGACCCAAGTGCTGCCAGATGGGGTGAGGTCCTGCTACTTGCCCCAGCTCCTGCCCTCCTCCCACTTCAAAAGCATGCAAATGTAAGTAGATAGCGATATGACCCAAGTCACACATATGGCAATAAGTCCTAGTAGAGTATGTTTATTGTACTACTCTAGATATTATAGCAATATCTCCCCAAATCCTGCAAGTCACAGATTCCCCCCCCCCCAGCCATTGAGTGAGTAAGTCTAAACAATAAGTTCTCAAGCAAATGAATACGCTAAGGAAGCTCACAGGGGCAAGTCTAAATCCATATGCAAATCCAAGTCCAAATCCAAGTGAAAGTCTCAATCCAAGTCCAGATCCAGGAAAAGGCCATAAAACAAACCCAATGATCACAGTGCAAAATCAGAATACAGGAAGCATGGAGCTGAAGATGATGATCAGGAAAATGAATGGTTATCTTTGCCAACTGCTCCTTTCTGATGCTAAGTAATCCACAGTCAGGTGTTCCTGATTAGGAGGGACAAGGCTGCTTCCTCACAAGCAGCCTTGCTGACCTTGCTCTTTGTGTCTGTGGATCAGGTAGGGGTGGTAGCTGTTCCTCATTGGAGGCAGCCTGTTACTAATCATCAGTGTTAACCAGTGGCAACCATGCCTCTCCTTCTTCTTCTTGAGCAGGCGGCTGTCCATCCAGTTGATTGCACCCCCGATGCATAATGGACCTGGGACTGCATCCTCCTCCATCCCCGGGCTAAGTACTCCTGGGGACCCTGTCTGATGGGTACAGTTCCAGATCATCATCATCATCTGACTCTTCCGAGTCAGAAACCGATGTGGACATCAAAAATAAGTACCACTTTGGTGGGAAGATAATAGTTTTCCGCATACTTTGGCGTATAGTCATGCTGACGACATGACCACAGAAATTTCTTGAGTAAACACTGGCTTCCTCAGCTAAGAACCAGAGATGATCCCTGGCCCCTAGAGTCAGACATGATTGGGGAGGAGAAACCTTTACCTTTACCAACATATATGCTATAAAACTCACTTTAGCAATGAGATAAATTATGCCTGCTGACTGACTGAGTATTAATCTCCTTCTGAGAACAGAAGAATAGCCTAACACAGGGGTAGGCAACCTTGGCTCTTTTATGACTTGTGGACTTCAACTCCCAGAATTCCTGAGCCAGCTATGCTGGCTCAGGAATTCTGGGAGTTGAAGTCCACGAGTCATAAAAGAGCCAAGGTTGCCTACCCCTGGCCTAATATAAAGCAGAAGGGATGATGCCATTTACATTACAATTTTATATATGTGGAGATGAAATATTTCTACAATATTAACAACACACTAGATCTGAAGAAATGAGCATAAATTGGAAAGATAAGGAACACTTTAAAACTGAATGTAGGACCTTTATTTCTGCTCTAGGAAGTCATCAATGAACATTGCTTATCATCTTTTCCATATCTGCCCACTATATTAACTTTATATTAATGGGAATGACAGATCAGTAAATATGAATCTAATAGCAGAGCTATGTGATCTTTTGTATGCTTTTACACAGCCCTTGCAGGATTTCAAATGAGGCTAGACAGGCACTTTGTATTATAACACAATCTGCCAACTTACATAACTGATATAGCTCCCATAACAAATATAGAAAACAATACACCTATTTTTTATCTTATACAGTAATTTGAATATCTTTTTTCTAATGAAACTAATAATTTTTAAATATAAAATGAAACATTTTCTTAGCTTTTTATAACTGCACACGTGTTCCTAATGATGAAGACTATGTAATTGTGAACCAGTTGCAAACACATTTGCTCGACCTATAGAAGCCATTTCTATCACTGCGGGAGCTGTATTGCTGATTGTGAAAACTGGTGTTGTTATTACTGTAGCCTTGAATGGACCAAGTTGATCATTTTCCAGAAGATCATAGCCGAGGCAACATTTTCTTCTGGGACACTGTGTGTATACGTAAGTAACTATTACTCTTTAAGTTTAAGTTTCCAACTTTAAAATCAGGAAGAAAAAATAATATATTAGTTCAGAAAGAAACTTCCTTTTTTATAGCAAAAGCTATAAACTCAGTATTAGCTGACATATTGCATATGATTTTCCTGACATATCTGCAGCACCACACTAGGGTAGCAGTATCCAATTTTGGGGAAGTAGCAAACAAATGTGGAGTTCTTGGGGTATGGATAATTACACAATACTCACATACCAGAAGGTAAGCAAAGCACTGGGCTAGAGCCCCCAGCATTTCATTTTACAGTAATGCTTTTGAGATCTATGAGGGCTGAAGGGCATTGTAAAAAATATCAATTAGATTAATGCTTTGCTTTGCAGCAAATCAATTTTCCTCAAATTAAAAGAGTCTTAGCAGACACAGTAGAGCATGTTGATAGGTAATTTACTGAAATCAGGAACATTTTGGGAGCCCAAGCAGTACAAATATAGTTTGATAGTGTGAAATGTTAGAAAACTTCTGTTAAGCCTATTTATTCTATTTGCACTGTATTTGCAACTATCCCTGGGTGATAATGAAACACATAAACCTTTAGATTCTAAGAATGCTAATAAAAGCAAAATCCTTCAAGTTAGGTCTGAGAGTATTTTTTTGACACAACGCAATATTTCAGGTGACAAATTCTTGTACAGATCTCAATGCAGGTTGAATGATGGCACTGTAGCCCTTCTCTATATATCATGTTGTGCGATGTCATATGATTTTCAACAGTGAGTCTTCTTCTCTATAAATGAACACTTCCACATGAGCTAGAAATCTGCATTATCCAATTTCACATACACAATTGCTCCCTACTGCAGATAACTATCTTGTATTCATGGAGATCAGCTCTTTAGTAACATCTACAGCTAGATACTGAATAATGGGAAATGCCCATTTTCCTACTATGTTTAATTCTACCTTGGAATGTAGTCCTTCATCATGGCTAAAATAATACGTAAACCAATAAAGAAAAGGAAGGGGAACAAAGGAAAAATGAAAATTCAGTTGAAAGCATTTGATAAAAATACAAAGAAGGAGAAATAACAAACCTATGGCTATAGGGCAAAAAATCAATGCAGTCAAACTTCGAAAATTTGTTAGCAATCTGATTGTTTTATTTTTCATAGAAAACGGAACAAGAGAGATCTGGTGAACTAGATATAACTAATAGGGGACGAGTGATTAAAGAATGAAAGCAGTGCAAGCTTAAGAAGAATTGACCACATTATCTTGAGATTTGTCATATTCTCAAAAAAGAAATGACAGCATAGGCTTACAAGGGAAGCTAAAAGCAACAAATGTCCCTTTTTCAGCTATGACAATAGTAAAAGAAAGAAAAGTGAAGGAAGGAAGAGGCCCACTTCTAGGAGAAAATGGTGGGATAGTAAATAGATAAGAGAGGGAGCAGGCAGAGGTCTTCAAGACTTAATTTGCTTTAGTCCCTCTCCATCCCCCCCCCCCGCCACCCAAAATGTATTCAAATGTAACTGATCAGAACCACTGACAAACAGAGGCAGTGAAAAATGAAGGGTAAATAAAATTAGGGTTAGTAAACACTAGTTGTTATGAGTGAATTCAAATCTCCATAATAAGAGCAATTACATCCAAAAGTTGTAAAGAAATTTGCAGATGTCATTAGAGTCCCTTCCTATGAACTTTAACAAATCACTGCAGATGACTGGAGATAGGTAACTGTTGTTTTACTCTTCAGAAAAAAAGAATAAGAAGAAGACATTATAAACCAGGTCAGCTTGACAGTGACACTGGGAAAAATTCAGAGAGAAATCATTAAACAATTGGTTGACAAGCATTTAGAAAAGAATGCATTTCTTGGCAGGAGCCAGGAAAAAAAATCATGCCAAACCAACCTGATCTCTCCCCCTCCCTCCCTCCCTCCCTTGCCCCTCCTCTTGATCTTTCTTCATAAGCAGTTTAATTGCCTGGGAAATAGAGTGGATATAGTATTTAATTGTTTTCCTGAATTATATATTTTTAATTGTTAAATCTTTTATGATTTTATTGTAACACCACTCAGAGTTACTTTTTCATGAGATGGGCAGTCATATAAATTTGATGAATGAATGAATGATGAATGAATGAATGAAATACCACTTGTACTAGAGAAGAGGGCTCTGTTTTAGCTACTTTAAATTGATTCAACATTGTTTGAATAAGCATATAAAGTATAGATCAAATTATAGGTTAAGTTGGAGGGAAGTGTCAAATGGTGAGCTGCTAGGTTCTGTTCTAGGTCTTACAGTATATTGTTCAACATATTTATCAATGACCTGAATAAGGGATTGGAAACATTATTACCATATTTACAGATGATACAAAGAGAGGGGGGAATGGAAAATATCGTAGAAGGCAGTATCATCTGGCAGGAAAAACTTTGAAGGGTGGGAACAACAGGCAGTAATCAGTCACTATTAAATTTGGTGAGGACAAATGTGATGTCTAACATTTGGATATGAAAAAGAAAAACCATGAATGTAGAACAGGGACCATACATACAAAAAAAGGACCCAAGTGGCTTTTTGTCAATAAGAGACAACAGTGTAAAGTAAATGATAAAAAAAGCAACTGTAATTCTAGGTTGAATCCACAGAAATAAGATGTAAAAATCAAGATATGTCCATTGGTCAAATCCCATCTATATTACACTGAGTTCTGGGCATTTCATTTTAGAAAAAACATTGATGAGATGGAATATATTCAGAGGAACAAGAAAGTTGATAAAGGACCTCAAAGGATTATCATATGAGGAACATTTGTAAGTGTTGGGCATTTTTAGTCTGGAGAAGATGTGATATTTAAAGGGCTATAACTGAAGTATTTCAAAAGAATGTTATACTACAACGCAAGAAAAAAAGACTGATCTTAAATTACAGCACAATGTATTTCAGCTCAATACCAGGGAAAAAAAGGTACAAGTTGTTTTAGAACGGAATAGTCTGCCTTGGGAAATGGTGAACTTTTCTTTTTTGGGAAGGCTGTTGGATTAGATAATTCCAACAGCTCTTATATTCCAAATTACATAATTCAAAACAATCTATGCCTAACCTCTAAAACAAGGCCTACTCCATATATTGAATACAAATCCAATAGCCCCAGACAACATGGAAAATTGTTATAAATATTCCCACAACATCTAGAAAGTTAAACTTCCACAACATGGTTATTTCAGCTTGCAGGACTGGCCTAGGGGAAATTTTTAGCGGGGGTTTTAAAATTATTTTAAATTATAGGCCAATTGTTAATATTTGTCTTTTAATAGTGTTTTAACTGTAGTATTGGTATTTTGTATTTTGTAGTTGTTTTATCTGGCTGTTAGCCACCCTGAGTCCGTAAGGAGAAGGGCGGGATATAAATATAATAAACATTCAAACAACATCTAGAAAGTTAAATTTTTCAACATCTATCTTTGAACATAGGTTCAGCTACACATTAAAATGTATTATTTATATATTTATATAAACTGTGAATTTGAATTTGTTTTTTCAGTCTTAATCCAATATCTTAATCACTTAAAAATTAGTTCTCACTTCAACACAGACACATCACTGGCTAGTACAAAATGATCCCTTAGCTCTCTTGGGTTAGACCTCACCCTTTTTTTAATATCCTAAAAAGAGTACATAATCAGACATCAACTTTGGATAGCAGCTAGCAAGTTTTGAACATGTAAGTACTGCAAAATGTTAGCCCTCTAGATAGTCTTTAGCCTTTTAATTTTCAGTATAAATTCAAACAACTTTAATCAAAGAAGTAATTTCCAAGATTTATTATGACTATTTCAGTATTTAACTGAAAAAGGAAATTAAATATCAAGCTCTTTTGTACTTCTAGAGATCATGTTATGTCAGATATAGAAAATGAGCCCTGGTTTTCCTAACATTTAGTTGATATTTGTTTTCCTGGATTTTAAATCTATGTCCTCTATCCTGACACAATTGAAAAACAAATTTTAATTTTGTTAGACTACATACAGCTACACAAAATAATTGACTAGATTTATGGAGATTCTCAGTCATCCAGATCATAGTTGTCTCAAAGATTATTTTTTCCCCAAAGGCAACTGGACTGTTTTTTATTTGAGGAAGAGAAATACATTTCACTTCTAATCCAAGAACCATCATCTGTTGTAAACATCATCTTTTTCCTTAAATAAAAAAATAGTCCAGTTGCCTTTTGAAAAAAGCACCTTTGAGACAATTGACTACATTCAACGATTTAAATTTGCCTTTTTCCAATTCTTAACTTTTCAAACATAATTCCCCAAAGTGGTCAGTATCAACTCCCCCCAAGGATCAATGTTGTTGTTTGTAGTGGTATTTGTTAAAGTAGTATTTATCAAATTAATTTCATATAATAACTGTTTGAGGATAAATGACAATCTGAAAATTCATGAAGGGGTCAATGAGGTGAAGAGTTCGGGGACCACTACCCGAGAGGAACCCTTGGAATCAAGTCTCATAAAAATAAAATATTTGCATAAAATATGAAAATATGAAAACTTTACAATACGGTTTAGTCCCAACCTACAATGTTTACAACAGCAAAGCAATAGTCTGACAGGTAAGCAACAGCATGTTAAAATTCCCACCATCCAAGTGCTAGCAATATGAAGCATGCAAAGTTCAAAAATGATGCTTTTTTTTGCAATTGTGATAGTTTGCAGAACAATGTCTCAGGGAACCGTAGATTTCCACAGAAATTCAGTTGAGAAAGGCTGATCTAGATAATATGTTTCTCTATTTTATAAAATAGTGAAACAAAGTAACAAACTGGACTTCTGGTACTGAGACTTCATTCCTAGCTGCAATAATCTTCTAATTATTTAAATACTTTATTAACAACTAAGAGGGCACAGCCTTTGGAGGTTCAGCTATATTAGGCTTTAAGTAAGTAGAAGGGAAAAATTACCTATGTATTTTAACATAATGTAAAATTTGATTAAAACAAAATTCATCTCAATCCAGTGCAATTAATATATAACAGATTTCCAGTGTCAGATTAATTTGACTGCACAAGAAACTCTTAAAGTAAGATTTAGGGATCTTTAATTTTCATAGACAGAATCTAAGGAACTATTAAATATATTCTGCAAGTAATTTAGTTTGTTTGCTTTTTTCTCCACTCTTGGTGCAGAAAAAGTAGTTTAATAGCCTAAAAACAATTTCAAGTGTAATTTGCAATATGACACCTGTTGTTGCTCTTCCATTAAAAAACAGAATAAACAATTTCATCAAGGTAACTCACTTCCTTTACATGAGCTTCAGCAATGTTTTTGAACTTGAATCCTTGGTTTTATGGTACAAATTATGTTTCTATTACGAAAAGGAATGAGCCCACAGCAATGAAATAAATGACACTTACAATTACTGCTGTGAGGTATAAAAAAAGGCTTCTTCCAAAATTAGTAATTATAATTGTAATGAATATACACTGAGTTGCTGTATATTCTTAAGAAGAGCAATCCTCTCAATGGACTTTTAAAAAAATGCAAATCTCAAATTATGTAATAGTAGATAGGTGGAAGGATTCTACTTTTTCTTTAAGTTATGTATTAGTGATCTGTCAAAGCCAATTAAATGTTGAAGCTTTGGAAACATATACAATGACAGATGCAAATTAAAGATAAGGACAAGAAAAACACATGTGAGAAAGATGTTTCCATATGCTCATTTCCCACTATTTGTATTCCTTCAAAGGTTTGGATTTCTATATGTATCACATTTTAACAGAGCTTTATTTTATAAACTTCCTTAGAAAAACAAGTATTTATTGGAAAACTTACTCATTAAAGACCAAGTCAGGAGCAAAATAAAGAAACTGGCTGTTTGTATGTCTGTATGATCTCCAGCTCAAGGCAAATGACGATAAACACATCCAAGAATACTGTATTAAAGTAATTTGGTCCTCAAGAGGCAAGTTTCTAAATCCTAAAGACGGAAAGAAAATAAGGATTAGTAAATCTTTAGTAGCAAAACAATTTTTTATCCTTAACATCCAGATGTACAAATACTTGTACACTTAGGAACCACGAATTCTAATTTTAAAACTTTACCTTACTGATGTGAAAAACATTTCCTGCATGAAGCCTCCTATGCATGGAACAATTATTTTGCAGTGATCTGTGTCTGGACTGAAAACCTGTGTTTCAGGCCAACTAATTTGGGGAAGGATCAGAAATAAGCCAGCCAGATTGGTGATAGAGCACAACTAAGGAGAGGTTAGAAAGGGAAAGCACTGAAAAGATATGGGGAGAACAGGCTGCTCAGCTGGATATGTGGTGCTGGAACCCAGTCATAACCATTGTTGATGCCCTTGGCTTTATCTGCAACACTTAAAATCCATCCTCTTTTGATCTTCTCAGTGTCTTCCTTTCCATACCTCCCCTAAGCTATCAGCAATGTTCTTGGAATAAGAAAAAGAAAATGCGAGAAAGATAGATGGTCTGTATCTGACTGGAAATTCCGTAACTGAAGCCAAAAATATTGTGGGCAACATGTGGAGGATAAGGGGAGGGAGGGAAAGGAAGGTGCTGGGGGACATCATCTGGCAGGCTGGTGGATTGGCCATGTGGAGGGAAGAAAGTGGGAAGGTGTAGTAGCCTTGCTCTACTCTGCCGTGTAAGACCTCTCTGAATTTGTTCCAGCTAAAATCTGTAACAACCAAAATATTCTAAGTTTTAGTTCTGCTCACTTCAGCTGGCTCATAAGGATTTTGCAGAATTTAGAAAATGTAATGAATTCAATATTTTCTTTTTGAAAAAACAAAACAAAACCCTACCATATTTTTTTATTTCATACACACTGCTACTTCACATTCTAAAACTAGGTGTGGAAGGTACCTCATAGTTTCTTAGTGGCAAGGTCACTATACCAGATTAGTACACTGATTTCACAGATTTCCTGGCAAACTCTGGCCTCTAAAACAGATCCCTGGTTAGTAATATTATGAGCTATATTTCAGGAGAAGGTCTGAAAACTGGTGGTTATGCTCAAACACATATGAAAATATAAGATTTATTCTAAGAAGGGCCCAGAAAGTTATGTTCACACTGCTATATTTTCATGTGTTCTAAGCAAATATTTCTAACTTTAACAACAACAACAACAACAACAACAAATATATCTATATTATGCAGCATAAACTAATGTATCCTTTATAAATATTTTTATTTTATTTTATCCAGATATTTTTATTGCCTATTCTGAGAATTTGGAGCCCCAACCCACATGAAAGAAAACGGTACAAATGTTTTCTAATGACAAGTGATGAATTATTCTTAATACAAAAGGAGTTCTAACACATTCTTTTGAGCAAAGCATACCTTAACCTCAGAATATCTACATTGAAAATAAAAGTTTCATTACCTGGGAGGATCTTTGCCCATTTCACCACCTGAATCATCTGCTTGCCAGCGAGACGATTTAAAGTGGAGAGCAGGTGTTCAGCTGTGTCTGGTTTTGAGCTATCGTATCCTGCATATACAATTTCAGGTTCAATATTTTCTAGAACCATAGCAGGTGAGGGAGTAAGTGCTGGTGAAACTGCAGATAAGTGAGGAACAAGTGCTGTGTTCACAGAAGTTTCTTTTGCTGGAGCAATATACGTAATCCCTTCTTCTGGACTTTGTGGTGGCTGCTGCTGCTGCTGTGGTGGCTCTTCATGGATTCCTTTTAACTTGCCCAACTTTTTCGACTTCCGGGCTGTAGCAAAGATGAGTCATAAAATGGGGTAAGAATGTAGTTGTATCATACAACACCAGAAACTATCCATCTTTTGTTTTTACTATGTAAAACACACAAATGTCCCTGGGGAAAAACCAGGTCAATAATTGAAATAGCAGAAAACAGCAAGGTGAGTATTTAGAAATATATTCTGAAACAGGAAATTGCATAGAGATGAAAGCAAATTATAATGCTATTTCACAAATACATCTTATTATGTATTTCATATGGATTCAGCAAAGCATGATTATTCTATTAAATGCACGCCACATCATAAGCCATTTAAGTTTCCCTTTATTAACTGAATCACTTATTTTCTCACTCTTTTGTTTTGCAGTATTCTCAGCTATGTTTTTTCTCAACTGGTTTTGAAATTGCACTTTATGATTCCTTTAAAATAATTAACAGAAATATTGTTAAGTGCAGCAACTCAAGTAACAGCTATCAAAATTATACTTTAAATAAGTAATCTTTATTATCTTCTAATATCATTAGTAACCTGGGTCACAAACTAAGAACTTCCAATAAATTTTTTTCCTTTAAACAAAATTGCATGTATTCTGCAAATATTACTGTGGACCAAACCAACTGCATAACTTTTTTTTCCTGAATGGCAAACAAGTCTGCATTATAGATTATTTTATCTAAACTCAATTACAAAAATCTAGAAACACAGATATAAATATGCTTTTTGGTATTATATTATAAATTATTTTTTTAATAAAAAAATTGTAAGTATTTTTATAATTCCTTATCTACATTCCATTTTTATGGTATAAACTCCATAAACATGAGTTTATATTAATTTTATTTAAATACATCAGATGCCATATAAAATATTTTTTTAAAGAAACAGTGGCAACTGATGTATTTATATATTTATTATCTTCAGAGTTGTCATTTAAAATGGGTTCTGTCCAGCTGTAATATACCTTGGCCTATACATCAGGAGTCCCGAACCCCTAGGCTGCAGACCCATACCAGTCTGTGACTTGTCAAGAACCAAGCTACACAAGTGGCAGGCAAACAAGCAAACTTTCATCTTCACATGCCCAGGATCTAGCTTGTGCGTGAAACCATCCTCCTCTGCTCTGAGTCCACAAAACCGATACCTGAAAGGTTGGGGACTGGTGCTATAAGTATGTCATGTCAATATTTTTAAATCAAGCAACATCTAAGCAGAGATTGTGCACCGCATGCTAGCTGTAATCTTTAATGGTGAATTAACAAGGGAATTCGATTTAATACAGATAAATCGTGGAGCTATGTGCTTATTATTGCATTGCTTATTTTATAGATTCCAACATGAAACCTACAATAATATTCATAGAATAAATATACAATATAGAACTGTCTTCCGCTTCTTTCCAAGCTATATGGTCCTGAGCTTTCTTTTGCCAATTGGGCCTGCAATACTTGCTGATGTTATCAATCCATCTTGTTTTAGGTCTCTTCCATAGATGCTTTTTATCAAGTGGGATCCATTCTATGACTACTTTGGTCCACCTGCCATCAATTCTTCTTGCTATGTGATCAGCCCATTTCCATTCAATTCTTTATACATACATACATACATACATACATACATACATACATACATACATACATATCTGAATACTAGTACTACATACTACATATCTGAATATATATCTATATCCATATCCATTTCTATCTATATCATGTGGGTGTATGTACATGCATGATATAGATAGATATGGATATGGCTATAGATATGGATATATAAAGACATGCAACTAAATACATCATGCAAAAGACATTGCCATCAAAACCAGTTATCAGAGTTGAAGTAAATAATGAAATCACACATTATTGAAAAGGGATAAAGATTAATTAGTCCAAAGAAAACTTTCCCAATAAAAAAAATGTTAACTTGTTCTATAAGGAAGAGAAACACAAGAGTACATTTAGTGGATCAGAATAATATTTGGTAGTAATGGAACTCAGAAACAGTTTATTGACTTTTGCATAAGAAGCAGGTTCTAAGTATTTAAGGAAATAAAAATAGACTTCCAGAATAGGAACAAGACAGAAAGGATGCAATTATATCCTAATAAACAAACAAAGAGAATAGTCACGGTAACTGACGATTTACTTATATGAGGAAATGGATCAAATGTATTCAAATCATATTTATTAGTTCATGAAGTACACTGACAACTAGGAGTGAAGAATAAGGATGTGACAGGACAACTTCCAAAACTTATCAAGCCTACTGACAGTTATCTTTTCCCATTAATACATATAGGAAGAAAAAAAAACAGCTAAAAGTATATCACTCTGATCTTTGAAAAACTTAAAAAGAATTGGAACATGACATTCATCTTTTCTTCCAATATATGGAAGAATACAGGAAAGTGAAAGAAAAAAATACTGAAAATGACAAGCATTGCAAATGGTACTGAGCAGAGATTTGTTTTCTGGGATCATGGCTGAGTTATCCTGATGATGACTGGAGGATAAACTGTGTCAGTATATAAGTAATGTAGTAAATAAAAAAATAAATAAACAACATGAACTCTTTGTGCAAAATTACAAATATGATTTAATAGATATAATAGAATCTAAGAATAACTTTTGATGACTGCAGTACAGCAATAGAAAGATACTATTTGTTCGAAAAAAACCCGAAGCAATATTATAGAAAGAGAAAAGGATTTCTACTGTATGTTAAAAATATATTCAGAAAACCTGAAGAATGGATTTGACAACGTTGGATTAAAATAAGTGGAACAAAATAAAAGCCACATTGTTGTTCATGTCTATTCTCATTTTCTACCCAAGGAGATGATACCAATGCTTTCCAAAAGGAAACTACAGATCTTTAAAAAGGCATTATGTTATTAGTGATGAGAAACACTGAATAACTCAAAATTTCTTAGAGGAAAAACTTCATCAAGAATGATCCTTCCAGCAAGTTCTCCAGTCCAGTAGAGGAAGACACAAGAAGATCAGCTATCTGGACTTGATACAAACCATAAAGAAGATTTAGTAGAGGAAATGGAAGTAATAGGACTATGCAATGTTAAAGATTTCGATTCAAAGCGAAACTAAAACATAACCAAACCCTTAGAACTTAGAAAAGCAAATTTTAGTACATTTGGAGCCATGTTAAATAGGATCTCACAGCAGAAAAAATTAATGAGGAAAAGAATTCAGGATCAGTTGTATTCCTCAAGAAAGAACTAATAGTAAAACCACAATTCCATACAATATCAATGGAAAAAAACAAATGGAGGAACAAAAAAGAATTCAAAGTGGCTACACAGAAATAAGATAAAGAGAGGAAATGAAAGGAGACCAAATCAGAAAGGAAGAATACAAGTTGGTAGAACAAAAGAGGTGCCTGTTAATCAGATAAGTTTCATAATATAGTATATGATTTATTTAGACACAGTACATATAAAACATTTGACCAAGTATCCCATCACATATTGATTAACAAGCTACTTAACTGTGAACCATATAATGTGACAATTAAGTGGATACATATTTTGCTCAAAAGCCCTTCTCCATGGATTCTCATCAAATTAAAAAAAAAAGTATCAAATGGAGTGGCCTAAAGGTCAATACTGGATAATTTCATTAATGGCTTGGATGAAAAAGTGAAAAGAATGCTTTTCAAAATTTCAAATACTGAATGAAACAAAGAAGTAAGAAATAAAATTGATAGGTTCAATAAATGGACTAAATGTAAGAATGACAAGTTCAACATTCCTCACTGAGGAAATAAACATCAAATACAGAGTTACAGGATAGGAAATATCATATGGTAATGATACTTTAAAAAAGATTTTTAAACAAAATTGCTACACAATAGTTTGTTACGATAACAGTTTGGCACAAATTGAGCCACTGATGTAACGTGGCCACAATTGTATAATACCAAAATCTCGAGAAATAATTTATTTTCCCCTTATCAAAGTTTATTGGCACAATAAGTGGTAACAAGCAACATGTTCTATGAAAGATTCAGAGAAATTGGACAGAGCAATCAGATGATAAGGGAAAAGCAACTTGATCTAGGAAGAGGAACCGAAGAGACTGAGTATTTTCCCTCAGGAAAAGATAAGTGAGAGTAGATATAATAGCACTGTTCAAATACATGAAAGGGAGTCACATAAAAGAAGATCAAGGCCTGTTTTATCTTGTTCCAGAATAGAGAGCACTGAAAAATGGATTTAAGTTCTTGGAAAATAACTTCTTGTTGAATGTTAGAAGAAAGTTCCTAATGGTAAGAACTATTCAACAGTGTAAGCAATTACCCAGGGAGGTGATGAACTCTCCTTCAGTGGATGTGTTCAAGTAGAAGCTTTAATTTGGATGTCTGCATTTAGCAGTGAAGTACACTGTGCGCACAATTATTAGGCAAGTGAGTAATTGCTAAGATATTGGGGAGTGATCACAGAACCATCAAAGGTTTGTTGCAAATAGTCAACAGGGTTGCAAGAAATGTGTTGAGAAAAAAAGATGTACATTAACTGTCAAAGATCTGAGAACAATCAAATGTGAAGCTACCAGGAATCCATTATCCTCCAGTTCTGTCATATTCCAGAACTGCAACCTACATGGAGTGTCCAGAAGTACAAGGTGTTTAGTGCTCAGAAACATGGCCAAGGTAAGGAAGGCTGAAACCCGACATAACTGAACAAGACACATAAGTTGAAATGGCAAGACTGGGCCAAGAAATATCTAAAGATAGATTTTTCAAAGGTTTTATGGATGTGATTAAAGTGACTCTTGACAGACCAGATGGATGGACCCGTGGCTGGATCAGTAACAGGCACAGAGCTCCACTTTGACACCATCAAGGAGGTGGGATACTGGTATGGGCTGTTATTATTAAAGTTGAGCTAGTTGGACTCAACTCCCAAACCTACTGCCAGCCTTTCTTACCTTGGCCATGTCTCTGAGCACTGAACACCTTGTACTTCAAGAGTGTTGCATCCTTCTGAAAGATTTTTTTTTACAATTTTTGACTTTTCAGAGTCAGTTAAATCTCTTTTTTGGCCCATTTTGCCTGAGGAAAAGAAGCTGCCTAATAATTATGCACACCTATTGCATATTGATATTGATCTCCTTAGGCCATACCCTCCCTTATTACACAAATACTGTACATATCACCTGATATGCTTATATCCACTAAACATTCAAGTTTATACAGCTTGGAGGTGGACAATATGCATGAAAATGTTGATATGGTCAAAATACTCACTTGCCTAAGAATTGTGCACACAGTGTAGACTCAGTGGCCTAAATGGCCCCTTCTAACTTTATGATTCCAAGATATATTCTTTTCATTATTATGATTCAGGGCACAATCAGCCAGATGTTTAAATTGGATCTGGCATTTTTATTCACCTATAGATTCCTTTCCAAGGACTGGGATAGGAAGATGCTGCTGTTAAAGATATCTTTTATAATTATTAGTTATTTACTAACATAACTTAAGTTTATCTGAAAAATTAACATGCACATTTACTATACAGTATGCGAGCCACTTTTCACATTGTATAAGCTCTTTTTATTTAATGAAAAATATAAATGTAGATCTTTGTATGCATCATTATCCATTCACTCTGGAATAATATAATTATAATATAATTCAATTAATCTATATGATGAAATCAGCTGATTAATCAGACTCATATTCATATGAAATGTATAAATAATTGCTAAATGTAAACTATATTTATGTATTAGCATACTGTGTCAATATATCCAGAAATACACTTTTAAATTATTTAAGCAAGCTTTCTGAATTTTAAAATCATACCCCAAGTTCAGCAAAACAAGCAGATCTTTTATTACATTCATCTTCACCCCATTTTCATTTTCCAGCACTGTTCTCTAGCTAGCTTATGCATTGTCAGCCAACTCTCCTGCTAACTTTGTTCAAACAATTTTGTCTCAACCAGAGCCAAGAATGGTCCATTCTCTTTTCAACTTGCTCTCTTGTTGCTTCCACACCCAACTGTTCCCTTTGGCTGAACTTTACAAGTCCTAGAAACCAATCCCTATTTTTCATTCTAGCCTCAAGATTCTCTTGCTCCACTCCTTGATTCCACCTCTGTTACTGGAGAGTAACTTTTATTTTTTCTTTTTCTATTCTACAATAACAATGATTCTTCGACCCATTTAAGCCAGCTATAGTTTAAGTCTATTACAGCTTCTCATGTCTGAGTGATATATAATAAAGTACACTTTGTAGGAACTGCACACAAAATATTTTTTTGACTTTAAAGAAACTTTTACAATAAGTAACTACTTACACTATAATTATCATTTCTGTGCTGCAAAAATATAGATTACAATTATTTGGCACAAGGAGATATAAAAATGGTAATTATTGTCAACTGTAGCCTTATGATCATCTGGAATTCTGCAGCATAGATATGGTAGCACAATTCATCATAGTTTTTGTGCCAGACTCAAAAAGCACTCTAGAAAATTCATTAGTAGAATTACAAGCCGAGGAGAAAGTAGTATAAATTTGGGGGGGAAATCAGCAAAATGAAAAGAAAAAAAAGATATCTAAATTGCCAAAGAAATGAAGAGATGCCTGTCTGTTTCTGTGATGTGCTATACTGAAATATCAGAGCACAAGAATAGAAAAATACAACTTTTTGAAGAGACGCATGAAATCAGTATGTGTTATTCGGTTATAGTTTGTATTTACATAAATTTGGGTAGCTGCTTTTCGTGGCAATGTAGGAGGAGAACCATGTCAAACTACAGTGCCAAAAGTCAGAAGTCAAATAGGATCTTTTCTGGCTAGCAAATTTTATTAAAAGATATAAGCTTTCATGAGCTGTTAGTAAACTCAGCCACAGTTTATCAAATGTTAGGCCTTTTAATAAAATGTGTTAGAAAGGTGCTGCAAGAATCCTCTTTAATCTTCATGGATATTTGTCTGAAGCAGCTAAGGAAAGATGTATCACGACATCATCCATCTGTCAAAGTTGAATTGCTAAGATGCCTGCTAAGGTGCCTTTTGTATACAACACACTCACGGACACATGGTAGGGACAAATCTTTCATTGCAATGCTACAGTGTAACTTTCATCAATCTGATGAAGCTTCCAGATTCAATTGCTGCTTTCATTTTAATCAACAGCATACATTTTTTCCCTTCTTCCCTCTTCTGAAGGATGCCTCATACCTGTGGTGGCGAACCTGTGGCACGCAGAGCCCTCTCTGTGGGCACGCGCACAGTCCTAGGCCTTCAGCTGGGTTTTTAAAAATCTTTTCGCTTTAGGCCTCCCCCGCCGTGTGCAAAAAAAAAAAAAGGTTCAATCAATCAATCAATTTCAACTCGCGGGGGAAAAAAAGATCTCTCAAAGTTGGAATTGATTGAATTTTTTAGTCCCACCCAGTCTGCCGTTACCACTGCCACTATGCCCACCCAATTGGCCACACCCACCCAATGGGCCATGCCCACCCGGCACCTAATGATACATAAGTGGGTTTTGGGCTGCAGTTTGGGCACTCGGTGTCTAAAAGGTTCGCCATCACTGTCTTATACAAATGGCCCAAACAGAAAAGATGCAAAAAGGAGGACACTCTCCACTTGAAAATCTCTAATTTCATACCTTTTTTAATGGGCAAAACCTTAATTATCCAGTTCACTTTTTAAAAGATATGTGACCAAAAATTATGCTACTTATTTCACATGATAAATATGAAATAATATAATGAAAATGCTATCAATATAGTTAGGCAATTAAATTATACTTTTTCCATATTTTTATTATAATTATTTTTTTCTAGGCTGGAACGTACCAGGATACCTGGCAGATAACACACAGTTTTTCTCTGGTTAAATCTGATAATTTTATTGGACTGTTTTAACACCATTACCACAAGAAAACAAGAAAAAAATCCTTCAAACATGACCGATCCCAATACTTCAGTCCAATTAGCTGCCTGATATTCCACTAAAATTTTAGTCATCATCTAACTCCCATCGTTCTTATTCTGAACTATTATTTATTTTTTAAAAATGAGAATGACAATAAGATTTTATGAGGTTTTATAGAATGTCTCTTTCTTGCTAGAGGAATTCAGGACAGAGCTTCCAAGTTCATCCATCTGATACTAATTTAAAAAGAATCAGGTGTAACATACGTTTGCCAAATAAAAAGAAAACTACTAGAAAGTACTAGTACTCATAGTTTACTTACCTCCCAAATTCATTCCAGCTTGAAGACACTTCTGTAATCTGCAAGCTGGACAGTTTTTTCTTCGAATTTTATCAATTATACAGTCATTCCGTCCCGCACATAAATAATTGTGCTGCCCTGCAATAAACAAAAGACAGAACATAATAAATTCTATTTTAACCATATACAGGTAAATAAACTGTCCACAACACAGACTCACAGCTCTAAACCTGAAAGAACTCCTCTTCCAACTTTTATAATTTTTATTATTTTTAAATCTGCCAGAACATTTTAAAATAACTGCTCATAACAATTTTGAAAACACATACTCAATAAATAACTAAATAAATTAATCACACCCACATCCACATATTTAAAATCAGAGAATGAAAGGGTGAAACCTTATTTACTTCTTGCGTAATATATTCCAGATGGAATTTTATAAAATTCAAGAATTTATTATAATAGAAACTTTGATGAGCTCAAGGTCATTCAGATCACCACACGTCAATATCACAAATAAAGATGGCTGAAAAGGTGTAAAAGATTTTGTATGACAAAGCCAATTATACATTAAATCCTGTCAAGACCAAGTAAAGCTTAAGCATGCATGAAATAAGTATATCCATGACTGTATAGCAAGGCCTTCAACTGTATCCACCATGTCAAGCTGTAGAATGTGATTGTTAAAATGGAAATCCAAGAGCATCTCATTGTCCCTATGCAAACATATATACAGGTCATGAAGCCACAGTATGGAAAGAACATGGTGAACCAGATTGGCTCCAAGTTAGCAAAGAACTGAGCCAGGTCTGTATGCTCTCTCATTATTTATGCAACTTACAGGCTGAATAGGATTAAGCCACTGAAAGAAAATTACTTGCAAAACAACGGAAACAACAACCAGCCTTAGAATTAATAATGAAACTGTAGGTAGCTTTTGCCTTTTAGGCTCAACTATCATCAGTAAATAAACAAGCAATCAAGAAATACGTTACAAACTAGATCATGGTCGAGCATCCATAAAGGCTTATGAAAAGATACAATGGAATTCCCTGTGATGCTCTGTGGAAGTGAAAATAGACTTGAAGGAGGATAGAAAATGTATGATACTTTGGGACACTGGCGTTGGAGAAGAATCTTAAGAATACCACGTATAACCATGCAAATAAATTAGTGAATAATTGAACAAATCAACACAGAGTTTCAAGAGGACTTTATTCTCAGAGGAACAAATGCTCTGACTCAAATTATCCTATAGGTTTCCGATGTTCAGTGACTGCTTTGAACAGAGACTGATGGAGACGAAAAAGTAACTTTGTGCCTGCGTTTACAACTTTTCCAGCATCTCTCACTCTCTCTCAAGTCACCTGCGTGCCATTACAGTCACTGTACGCAAAATTGGTTTCTGCGATTTAGTCATTGGGCAAAGTGGTCACTAAGTGAAAATCTTGTGTCTGTGTCTATGCTTATGATTTTGCTTCTGCTTTTCTGTGCTTTAAAGCATCAGAAAGATATGATCCCAAACAGCTGTGTGAGCCCAAACACCGGGGAAGATTTCTGGAATTTGAGTCATGAAGAAACTGGATAAAAGGGCATATCCTTTTCCCTACTTCCCTTAAGAATGCAACCCCAGCTCTGGAATGATTAGCAAGAAGGAAATGGATGTTTGTATTTATATGAACTGAAGAAGAAGATAAAAGTTGAAGAGGAAAGTAAGCTTACACTGGGGAATATGCATTGAAAGGAATGCTCCAGTACCTGCTGTTTGCTAGTGTACTTGCAAGCTTCAAGCATTTTATATTTGTTTCGCTATTTTCCCTTTTAGGGAAAATAGCATATGCAGTGGGGAATAAAAAAGGTTAAGATGACAATCACAAATGAGCATCCAAAGCCATACTCTTTTGTATGTACATGTACTGTCCAAATTATGGGTATAATAAGAAAGTACAGAAATTTACTTCTTCCATAATACCAGAACTTAAAAGTTATACAGACTAAATAATTAATAAGGAAGTAAACTACAGCACTCCTCACAATACATAGAACTATTTTACATACAAAGATGAAAGGCTCTAATAAGATTTTAAAACATAAAATAACATTTTGAAATAGTTTTTATAATATTATATCTGGGCATAAGCATAATAACCCTTTCTTTAAAAAATCTGATACACAGTGAGAAATTGCAAATTACATAATGATCATATGTATGTTTTCATAACAATTGTTTTTCAAACAGAAAACTTTAGTAGTCATAAATCTGATTTAGTCAATCTCATTTTAATCAACAACCAGGAAATTACATAAAAACATAAATAATAGGGTTAGTTGTCTGAACAACCTTAGTTATTAGCTGTTGCCTCTTCACCGCTGGAACTCACAAGTGATAAATAAATTTGCATTTTAGAGAACAAGGTTCACATATAATTATATATTTTTCCTGTGTATTGACACTGAAGGATTAAGATAGATATTCTGAACATACCTACAAAGTTACAATATGTAAGCAATGAACTATTTCTATCTCTTCACAAATAGATTTCTATCTCACAGACTTCACAGATATGCTCTGCTACTGGGACATTAGGATACTACCTACAAAAGAGGAAATTGAAGGATGTTGTGTTTAATCCTTGAAATGTTCTCCTCAATCCGGAAAAGTAGGAATGTTGAAATATTTTGCAGGTTCCCAGGAATGTTCTATAGCCCGACCACAGACTGTTATAGGACTGTTATATTACCCTGAACACTTCTAACTTGCATAAATTTGGTCTTCTCAAAATTTATGTATAAGCCAATCTTGCTGACCTCATTATCTAAACTGGAGGTCATTTCTTGCCAGCACTTTTTTGTTTCACCAAGCAATGCAATGTTATCCACAAAATCCATGGGATGCCAAAGCTTTGCTATTGCTCTATGCATAACAAAGTCCATGGAGAGGAGAAACAAGAATGGCGATAGTATACATCTCTGTCTTACTCCTGTATTGACATTAAAGAAGGTTGTGTTTCCAGATTCTGTTCATATGTAACACAGACTCTTAAAGATGTTGATAAAACATTGAGGAATACCATATGACTTTACAACATTCCATAGTGATTCTCAATAAATCGAGTCAAATGCCTTTTTGAAATCAATAAAATTGATTACCACTGGCTTCTGGAATTCAATACTCTGTTCAATGATATTTCTTAAGGTTAGGATCTGGTTGTTACAAGAGCATTCTTTCCTGAATCCTGCCTGTTCTTCACGCAGGTGTGTATCTACTTGACACTGCAATCTACTGAGCAACACAAGGCATAGAACATCTCCAGGGATGATAGCAACATTATGCCTCTCCAGTTATTACAATCACTGAGGTTCCGTTTCTTTGGTACTTTAATGATTATTTCCTGACTTTGTTTATAAAATAGTGAGATCTTCCACCAAACTATCTCTACCATGTTTTAAGAGTTCTGCAGATATCTGGTCTAAGTGAGATGGTTTATCATTTTTTAACAACTGTATTGTGTCCTGAACCTCAGTAATTGTAATCAGTTCCATATTGACATCAAGTTCCTCTGACTGTGCAATGTTGCAAAATCATATGCTGTTGATGGGCTAGGTTGATTCAATATGATGCTAAAACGTTCAACCTAATGTTTATCTTGTTCTTCTTTACTAAGTAGCATGTTCTATATTTAACTTTAATTGGGATGTTGGTGTTGGTTCTAATTCTTGTTAGTTCATGGTCATGGCAAAAAAGCGATATGGAATGCATATACAATGAATATTCACATTGTATTTATAGCATAAANATAAAAATATAATGAGCCTTAAACTGAACAAGGCATCTGTTGGCTAAATACATCCAGATGAAGCCTTTGTCAAATGTTTATTGAAAGGACATTTTATTGTAAGTTTTACAAAGTTTCCATCTTTTAAAACTGTATAAATCACTATGTGCCAAATGAAGTCTTCCTTTAAAATGTCACATGGATATATCTGCTGACAAGATCTTTAAGAAGCTTCAATTCTATAGGGCAAATTTACATTTTGTTGATTGGAGAATATTCTAAGAATATTTTAACACATATTTTTAATTTGTATCAAGTTATGATTTTTGACAGCAATATAGGATTAATTGACATATACCCCACTGCCAATACTGAAAAATTATTAGGAGTAAATTAACTTATAAGGAACTTAGGTTTGAAATAATGAATATTTAACTACAGAATAATTAGAAGAAAAAATAAAAAAATTGCAGTCATTAAATCCAGCATAGTTGCCAGCTCCTTCTTTTTCAATTGAAAAATGGAGATAATATGAAAAATTCAAAAGCAGGCGATGCTTTATTACAGGATCACATATTGATCAAAGATAAATAAAAGACATTGTGTTTGTAAATTCCACATTTGGGGAGGGAGGGGATGTTGAAGAATCCAAAACAGTATAAACAACACAAATAAGTCTTGGTATACAATTCACCAAATTTGTGATAAACTTTAAAGACACAGACCAGAATATTGAAAGATACAGCCTCAAATATAAGCATTTCCAGCACTTTTCATCATTCCAAATTATGTAAACACCACATTCACGCAACGTGCATTATTTGGGAATAATATCTTTATTCCAGTAATGTAAATCTCCACAAATAACATGAAATTAACATAAAATTAATATAAGCTTAACTATATTTAGACACAATTTAGACACAATCACATCAAATAATCAGAGGATGCCTAATTTTCCAGTCCTAATGTTTTTGCCAATTATATGGGATAAGTTTCCAGTGGGTTCCCAGGTTTTTTTTCTTTTCTTTTTCTGATGCTATTTGGCTGAGGCATGCACATGTACAGATGTGATTTTTTTTTTCTCGGCAGGAAAATTACCTCCCAGATTTTTTGTTTGTTTATTTTTGCTAAGCGATAGAAGGATTCTGTAGAACCAAGGCCAGGCTCTGTCTTCGCATCCATAAGCTTGTTTCTTGCTTATAAATAAACATTAGTAAGCTTCTTGGCTATATTAACTTCACATAACTTACAGTGGGTCTCATTTCACATTTGAAGTGGCTGTTTGAATTATTTGCCCAGCAGAATGAAATAAAAATATGCTGTGGAAAATCAATGATAAGAAGCCAGCTGGGGAGGTAGAAGCAGAAGCCTTCGTGTCCAAGAAGCATACTTGAACTATGCAATTTTCAGTGGGGCAGCATCCCTGGCAGTCTGACCAGGCTAACTTAAACAATTCTAACTGTTGTTGTACAGACTCAGCTAATTCTTGTCCTATCTTTTTTTTTTTTTTGCTTACCCAATTACCCAATTGCTTGTGAAATAAACTTTGCCTGGCAGCTTTCAGGGTATCACCTCCATTCAAATCACTGCTATTATACTGCCACACACTTGCAAGCTCTCTAATTAGTAAGGTAGACAGGTTAGGAATAGATGGTCGGGAAGGTTATTTGAGCTGTGGTTCAGAAGCTATGTGTTTTGAAGAAAGAACAAAATGTACATACCTGTATGTGAAATTCAAAGTCCTAGCTCTTGAAACAATGTTGAAATAATTTCTTAATATTATTGACAATATCTTTAATAAAACTATTAAAAAGGTTACTGTGTTAAGTTTTCCACACTGAATATCTCTAGGATGGGGACACACTCTGTTGACCACTGCATTTAAATCTTTAAAAAGTCTATTTTATACACGAGTTTTCTTTTCTCTTTCCTCTTTTAGCAGTTGCCATCTGCCCAGCAATAGCATGTTTGCATTCACTATTTTAGGTTATATCAATTATATAACCTTGTTTTACTGCTCTCGAACTGGTTAGAACAATTTGAGAAATAAATTAGTGCAGCCCCTAAACATTTTGTAATGCAAATTCAACAGCATGTTCAAATCCCAGCCATATTATAAAATATTGCATCTATATTCAGTTTTTCACCTTAACTGGTTACTTATTGTTAGAGCAAACTAGACCTTGCGATAATTAACTTTTCCAATTCTGTTTAAGCCCGAAGAGTCTGACTGTGCAACACTGGTAAACTAGTAAGTAATAAGCCACTTCTCTTGGGTTTATGCATGAAAATCTGATGAAATGTATCTACAAATGATTGATCACAATATATGTGTGGTTTGAAAATGCAAGGTGGAGAGGGGAAGAAGAATTGTTGAGCTTCCAATATTTTATACTAGCATACTGGATGTAAGTAAAGGCCACAAGTGGGGCAAGAACAAAAGATATTTCCAGATATTTACTTAAGAAAAAGTACACGTGTTATTTTAAATGGAGAAGAAAATAAAGTATAACTCATTTTCATTTTTCCAAAATTTACACTTTATTAGTGTAGTAACCTTCCAAACACCGGTATTCTTTCCACACACTGGTACAGGCAACCTAAGCAAGCAACACAATCTTATGCACTAGTCAATCCAATCTTAGGAATCCTTTGCTTCTATTCCATTCACATTAGATTCATTCAAAAATGTACCAATTTATCTCCAGTTTATCAACCTACTGCAACATAACTCATTTATTCCTACAAAGCACCAGTTCCTCTTTAAACATGAATGCTTGAATGGGCAATCCTTATCACTGGATGGTTCTAAATCAACAGATTATAGTTTTGCAAACAAAAAGAAATTCCTGCAGCTATATCATCTTTCCTCCTTAATAATTTTTCCCCTAGAGGAAAAAAGATGGCATAGCTGGAAACTGTAAAGTCCTTCAGTAAAATTCTGTGAAAGTTGTGGGGGCAATGACATAAGCCAGTGATGGCGAACCTTTTAGAGACCCAGTGCCCAAACTGCAACCCAACCCCCCCTTATTTATCACCAGGTGCTGGGTGGGCGTGGCCATGGTGGTCATTGCAGACTGGGTGGGCAGGGCCTGGGCGGCGGGGCCTGGGCAGCGGGGATCAGTCCCTCATCATCTCCAGGGCACGGCACACATACCCACAGAGAGAGCTGAGTGCCGCCTCTAGCACGCGTGCCATAGGTTCGCCACCCCTGGGATAAGCCTTCCACTGCTTGGCTCCTGATTCTCTCTCCTCAAGAAATGAAAGTGGAGATCCTCAGAGGCAAGTCGTATGGGTGGCTCCCAATTATTATGGAACAGCTTGTTCACAGAAGCCTGGATGGCCTTCATATTATCCATTTTATGAAAATGGTAAATATGTTTTTATTTTGCTGGATATTTGGGGTTCAAGTGTATGCTTATTAAATTGCCTGATTTTTGATTCTTGGGAATAGGATCTGATGTTTTATGTGCTCCATTCAATTTTCTTTTATTGTTTGTAAAATGCTTAGAGTGATTGGAGGCAGAAACCTTCTTGGAGATATATATTTCTTAGGGATCTCTGTCAGACAGAGCTGTTCCACAATTGCTTCTGTGAGCCTCCACTTTCATCTCTTCTAGAGAAAGAATCAGGACAGAGTAACCCACTCTGTGCCAACATCAAGTAGAGGAAAAAATAAGGCATTTCTTAATTTTTGAAAGACTGGAAATATTATAGGGAATTTTTGCTAAAAAAATTAAAGCATAAATTGATGATTTAAAGATTTGAACATTAAGAAAGGTGCAGATTAAAGAAGGGAGGGGATTTGCAAAATATTTAAGATTGAGTCAGACTGTAAAGGAAATTGTAATTATCTGTTGAAAAGATCAGAAATCATTTATATATTTCTCAAACTTCTACTTTTTGTTTTCATTTTTCTTGGACTTTTTGATTTTCTTTTTCTTTTATTAAACAAATTGATCTGGGATTCTGATGGAAGCATCCCATTTTGGAATTAGTATACTTAGAAACAGATTCCACCTTCATCCAGTTTATTTATTGGTTCCTTTCTCACTCAGTTTTGTGTACCTTCAAAGGTTCACCGTTTTAAAGTTTTGTTTTATATTGTTTTATGTTTTGTTTTATATTGTTTATGATATTGTAAGTGGCACAAAGTTGCTCGACAGTGAGATGGTCAGCATATAAATTTAAAAAACAGATAAATAAATAGATATAAATTAAAAATAGGAAAAACAGGTGTTTCTGGAAAAAGTGCGCAACTATTTAAACAAAAACGAAGATTCCAAGGAACATTTCTCTTGATTATATTTCTTGTTAGAAGTAGCAATGCTATTTTCTGTTACTTATCTTTTAATCATGTCATGAGACCAGGTTACCTAAGGAACCATCTCATTCCTATTACATTGTCCCATTCCACCTGACTGTATTCTGTCATTTAAAGAATTTTGACTGTCAATGTCATGGCCCTGTCAGACCCCGGATCCGAGGAGGAGGATATGGAGCCACGCCGATGGAGGTGGATGATGCAGTCCCTATGGCCCATGAGGAACCACCTGGGGACAAGGATGAGGCAGTTCCGGGTCCCTCGGACCTCGGAAGAATAGAAAGGAAGGAAGAGAGGGTGCAGGTTGACTGAGGAAGGGGGAAGGAGGTGGAAAGGCAGGCAGTGGAGAAGAGTGGCGGAGCTCTGGAGATGACCAAATGCCTCCCCTGCCTGATCTGCGAGCGTGGAGAATGGAGTGGAGGCAGAGTCAGCACAGGGCAACCCAACTACTCGGGAAGAGGGTGCCCCACCCCTCCTCACGAGGATCACCTAGAAAGTAGCATTTAAGGAAATGCCGTGACGAGGGTCTTTTGTCAGGAACAAGTATTGTATTTTGTGGCAACACTCTCCATGGCTCAGAGAAGAACTTACTCCAGAATCCTTGCTGGTGTGGATTTGTGTTTGATTCTTAGTTTGACGTCTGCGGGCTAATGATGATGCAGCTCTGTTCCAGGTTTTTGCTCTGTTCCCTGTGGATTGTCCATGCCACAAAATTCCAACTCATCCATCATGAACTTTGCCACGGTTGAGATCCTGACTTGCTCCCAGAATGTTGCTGCTTCCTTGGACTTCCATCACCAGGAAGTTGCACGGAGTGTGTGCGTGTGTTTGAGCCTTGCTCTTGGACTGTAGGTGTAAATTGTGTGCAGAGACTTTGGAAATGGACCAGGAATTGCTGGATTCTGGGGATTCTGGGGGATGGTGGTGGAATAAATGCTGACAAGCCTCCGCCTAGCACATATTGCTTGCACACCAACCCTGGTGTCATAACTGTGTCATAACAGTCCGGATCCAGGAAGAAAGCCTTCTCTGTCACTGTCCCTGACTTTTGGAACATTTCATTCCCAAAGGCGAGATGGGCCCCACTCTTTTGGCCTTCAGATAGAGAGTGAACATCTGGCTCTGACAATTGATATGGACATCAGAAACTGCTATGTGACTTTGGGGGTAGTTCATGTCATGAGGCTATTTTCTCCATCTTTTTAACTTTTTAATTTGTAACATCTTTATCTTAGGGTTTAATTCTGTTGTTCATGTTTTATATAATGAGATGTTTGTTGTATAAGAAACAGTCCAGATCATTTAAGTGAAATGGGTAGAGTAGAAATGGAATGAATGAAATCATTCTGGAGCCTCCCTAACTTCATCGTTCATTTATTTTACTGATTTACGGTCAAATAACATAAAACCAAACAAAATGATTACAATTAATCAGAATGTATACATGCAAGTATAATTAAAAATATAATTCTGAAAGAAGAAATTATGAAAAATATTGATAATAAGCATAAACAGCAACAATTATTGAATGGACTTTAGTAATCCTTCTTTAGATAACAAATGTGATCTGTCAGCTGAAAGAAAAGCATTTTCTTTCTCTGCGGTATCATAACTAGGCTTGGTACAAGCATTATTAGGTCAGTTTACCAAGTTTTATAAAAAGAGAAGTGCAAATTGTAGTGAGAAATTGATTATACTTCCTTCTGTGGACAGGGGCAAATTTCCTCTTTCTAGGTATATTATTTAATCTTTTTTCTAGGAGTGAGGATACGAGATCAAACAAGTTTAAAGGTTAAACCTGCCCAGTGCAAACTGCATTTGTACTTAACTCATATTAAATATCTCAAGCTGTAAAAGTCTATTGCTTTAACTCCAACCAAGCAGTTAAATAGAGTTGATAAGCCAAGAAATGTTAAATGTAGATCAACTCTGACTTCCATGATAACACAAAGTTATCCTGCAAAGTCAAGTAACATGGGAAAACCCTGGTACGAACAAATTTCAGGTGATGAAGTAATATGCATGAGATAAAACCAGATTCCAGTCTTATTGGAGATTTAGATACCTATTGGGCAATTTGCAACAGAGTACATGGAAACTTGGACTGGACAGATTCAACAGAACACACATCATACTAATAGCAAATTTGCGCCCTGTATAACAGATGGCTCATGACCTTAGTTCTAAATATTTCTGTTGCATCTGGGATATAATTATTGCTGTCTCAGAGAATAGCATTTCAGAGTTTGTGGATCCAGGTGGTGATGGCCCTTGTTGTGCTTGCCAGATTGCTGAGCCTTGAAGAGAAATACTGATCTATTTAAAAACTTTGATTGATTGCTACTAAAACTACTGATGACTGATAATTGAAGAAGATTTTGGTTTAATTGTACCTGTCAACCAGTCTTTCCTTTCTGCAATAGCGGGCAAGACTCTAAGACTCACTTGTATCATTGAGATATTTTTCACATTTGGATCATTGAGACATTAACAGTTTATACAAGAAACAGAAGTTTATTGGTCAGCACTGGGATAAAAGTTGTCAAAGCTTCTACCAATAATGAATATAAAAATTAAAATGAGAGAAGCAAGATGCATCCTTGTTTCACTTTCTCTTGGGATTTAATTAAAATCTAAGAAGTAAGAAAGAATGCTATTATTGAGATGACCGTACAGTGAAAGACAAGATATTCAGTATTCTTGTCTACTTTACACTAAATCAGTACAAGATCATGTTTGACTCATGAGAATTTCATCAAATGAAATACATTTCAGAATGAATTCTCCTTTATCAGTTTGAACAAGAAGGTAGGAACAGGGTAGAATAATTTATCTGCAGAGCATACAATGCAAATATCTGACAGTTTATATTACAGTATTAGTAATCATATGATTTATTATCCAAAATGTTGAATATGAAAAAGGGAGCCAAATTCAAGTCTTCACCTAAATATTATAAATTAAGGATAATATAATAATTGTCCAACAATTCAGTCAAACATGCAATCAACTGCATGCTCCTAATCAAATTACAGGAATGTTCAGTTCAAGCACTAATTTAAATCAAGGAAGGAGAAACCTATGATATATATTGTTAGTGTACATACCATTTTTTTGGTGTCATAAAGGCACCATTTTCCCATCATCTGAGAAAACAAGACAGTTTCCTTCTAAAACATTTAATCCTGTCCATGGGGTTCCATTCCTGCTAAGCAATTTTCTAGCCCCTTTTTGCAAGTTTCCTGGTGGATTATAACTTTATTTCATCCACCTTTATCTATCCATATTATATCTTATTCAAGTTTTTTTAATCCCACTCATTATCTATGCTTTCTTTTGTTTTCCCAATTTTGGAAAAATATCTATTCTACAAATATCATGACTATTATTTAGCTGACTAAATGGAATAATTCTCAATAAGTGGAAAGAAATAAACAACAAAAGTATCTTTATCACCCTTGGAGGTATCAATTATTCACTGCCTTAAAATGATAACAGTATTAAATTTCCTGCACTTCATATTTTTGCTACTTTCCATATTTCTGTGAAAACAGATGCTAACATACACTTTTCCAACACGGTGCCCTTTAAACATGCTGGATGACAACTTTCATTTTTGTTGCTTGTTTAATTAAGACAGGAAAAATATTTTTAAGCAATTACAGTACAAAGGGAATATGGCTTAGGTATGATTTCAAAATAAATATTTCAAAATATCAAAATACATATTTCCTAATAATTAATATGATTAGTAATTTCATCCCAATTCTGCCAATGTTGTAAAGATGACTTTAATTGGTCTATGACAGTGGTTCTCAACCTTTTTAATGCCGCGACCCCCAACTGGTCGTAAGTCAAGGACTAAACCGGTCATAAGTCGAGGACTTTCCCTGCCCGGGAGCGCCGCACATGCATGGTTCCGCCCCCTGCGCCAGCCGAGGCGTAGCTGGCAAGCGGCAGAGACGGAGCAGGCCGACCACCAGCTGGCCCAGCTCAAGGGAGGTAAGGCACCCGCCGGAAAAGGGAAAAAATAGCGGACAGCCTTGCTTGGCGACCCCCGTGAAATGGTCGATCGACCCCAAATGGGGTCGCGACCCATAGGTTGAGAACCGCTGGTCTATGATGATATTGGGTCTGAATGAGAGCCATTGTATTTCATGTTTTTTTTATTTATGAAATATTCATTGTCAGATACTTTGTGAAGTGATCCCACTATAAATTAAACTATAAACTTAATTTCATGGATAGACTGGCTTCTTCTAACTCTATAATTATACTTTATATGAAGCAAAGTATAACTATAATTTATTTCAAACTGGCTGTTACTTTAGGTTTTAATTGTTTGTTGTTTTCTTGTTTCCCATTTGGAAATAATCTTATTACAACGCTTCTTATAGTGTTCTCTTTAAATTACTGATCTCTATACTGATGTCCTCTGTATGAATTGGGATTTCACATCTCAGCCTTCCCAGACAGCTTGGTTGCCAATTCTGAAAGCTGAAATTACTAAATGTTGGGAAAATATAAGGACAGACAAAAAATATATATTTCAATCCTATTCAGTGATAATGTTATAACTGAGATGAGTGTATATGCAAGAATAAGAGATACTTATTAATAAGAGATAAATTTCTGAATAAATATGCAGTAGACAGCAGGCACTGTCACTAATATTTCCAAGAGCCTCAGAGGTGAAAAATCAATGGATTGACTATAAAAGTAAAGCCTTCTTCAAAAGAAGCTTGATGCAGTATTCAAAAAACAACTAAAGAGCATGATTATCCCAGCATATTTTGGGGACTTCAGATTTACATATCTTTAATGATTTTCATATTCCTTTTCTTCCTTGACTCTAACTGCTGCCTTGTTGCTGCTTTTAGTTCTTCTCATAAGCAGTTCAAATACTTTGCAGAGCTCAAAACTCTTGTTTATAAATGAAAAAGAAACCAGACCATCCCATAAACTGGGTGAATTCCACTGCTAGAATATTCAAATATAGAATGGTTGTCTATTTATGCTAACAATTAACTTTAAATAAACCCAATCTGATAAATTATAACATACTAAACAAAAAAAAATTACTTAAAGTAAATACATTTTTAATTACCTTAAATTTGCAATGCTGCCTATTTCATGATCTCCCTGAATGCAAATTCTGAAATATTTTTTTCACTTCTTTCCATCTTTTTGTCCTTTGTTTTACAATTATATGCTTTTAATCTTCTCATTAGACCTCACTGTTTTTTACTGCATTCGTATTTCAATATACATTTGGTTTTCCCTTTGTTATAAAATAAAATAGACCACCCCCCAATCTATTTCCCCATTTCTTATATGGGGCCAGCAAACTTCACTATCCCTAGCCAGCTTGCCCACATCTTATTAGTGAAGAAAGCAATTCTTTACAAGTTACAAATAAGAGAGCAACTGAAACCACATATACAAACAAGGAAATTAGAAAAATGCTGAAATAGACTTGCTCAGCATCTTCCACTTTGCTTCATTTCCTAACTGGGTCAAACGTAAGATAACTTTATCAAAAATAGTAAAGTAGGTCTTATCTTGTTTTGTTGGGTTGTTTAGTGAGAAACAGGTATTAAAGGGGAGATAATATCTGAAGTGTTTTTACCATAAATACCACCCCATCTCAAAGGTAAAAGCCTAAATTAAATTAACCCTCTAACTACTTCAATCATTCTAACGCTATTATCACAGCACCATTGTTTACAAGTTTTCTTTTTTGTAGGAACTAGATATGTTCACCCTATTTCATTCACTTTGATACAATAAATAACTATGTTTTCTCTTATGTGAACAAGGAAGTATATGTCTGTAGAGACTACTGCTTCTACAATGGATTTCTTTGGACATACATATCCAATTCACAAGTTCAAAAGCACTTTCAGAAAGCAAAGTAAAGGTAGCTGTTATCTGAACTTTTGTTTGATTAAAGACATGAAGCATTTCAATCTGAAAAGATTCCAAGACTCATTTCAAGTTATAGAGATCATTTGTATTATTCACTTCATTATTTACACTAGAGTAGTTAATGTCCGATTTCTTCTTACTATATTAACATACCAAAGCAATATAAACAGAGAAAGGCTGAACCATAACATTGTTCTGAGTCCCCTGAACTGTGAGTTGGGAAGCATATAAATTGAATGAATCAATAAATGATGCATTTAATTATATTACAATCAAAACATTACAAGCCTCTTCAGAATAAACAGCTATGAGATGGTTTTTGAAGATGCCCAGCTATCAAAGGCCCATCTTTCTAATATGTAGAATTGGGAGTCCTTCTGCATTGTGCCCAGGCAACCAAAACCCCATCGCAAGTGCTGCATTTGGCACCCACTCCCTCAGCGTTTAAACAAGTAGGTAGACACATTTCTTTAGCCAGGCTTTTAATTGTTAAATGAAGTTAGTACCAGAGTTATTGTTAATTAAATCTGTGTTTTTAAATTTTAATATTGCTTTTGGGTTTGTTTGTTTTTTAAAAGCTAGTCCCTTGTGTATTCACTAAAATAGATAAGCAAGGCATAATAACTAACTAACTAATTTTATTGTATGATAATACATACAATATTATCTCATACATACAATATATTATCTCATACATACAATATAATTGTAGAGAATAATAGGAGAGTAGAGAATGATAGGAGAAGGGAATATGTAAATATAATATTCTGGACACAAATAATATTACAATACTGCAATATTGGATCTTGTGTCTGAACTTGTTCTATTACAGTATTTTGACCAATATAACATAAAGCTAGACATGGTTCACTGTAAAGTTAAAAATAAATTTGTTACTAAAAATACTTCCAGGGCAAGTAATATTAGATCTCATTAGAAATAGGGCAGCTAATAAAAAAATGGCTGCATTATAACTAACATGAAATAAAATAAATTCTGTTAAGTTACATTAAACATGTCTACATACTGCTTATGTAGAAGTAAGCTGGAGTTTTAATGAATTTTAACTTGATGTACATACTGAACTAAGACATAATTAGGACCGATGTTGAATGATTGCTATATGCAGCATATGCCTTAAAGAAAATGAAAGAACAAGTTCCTAAAGAAGGATAAAAATCAAGAGGCAGTACATAATTCCAAGCTAGTATTTAATTTCTGATTGAGACTCTCACTTGTTTCACAAGAAAGACTGTAACATTTATTTTCACTGTTGCTGTGAAGTGTTTAATTAACCCTTGCCAAGGGTAGAATGATCAATATGTCCTTTGTAAACACAGTGGAGCACGAAGCCAAATGCATGTTTCTCCTGCATCTAAACAGACATTATTTAACTTACAACAATACATTTATCCAGTATATGGAAATAGCAATTTTTGTCAATTTAAGAGATTTGAAAATAAGGTGACTTTCAGTGAAATTTAAATGGTCCTTAATGCTAAAAATCCTGCTAAAGGAAAAATAAGCTAACACAGAAAATTACTTTTATATAAATCTAGAAAGAATTGCAATTACATAACTGAAATAATTAATGAATGTATAATATTATTGGGAAACTATAGTCTTGTCAGGATGAGGCTAAGCAGACCAGCTTTCAAAGTCACTCCTGTGGAAGAACATAAACTGTTTGACCAAGCATGAGTAATCTTTGCTTAACAACTGTTTATTCAACAACCATTCGAAATTACAATGGTGCTGAACAAACGGACTTATGATCTATACCCCAAAGGTATGGTCATTTGAGTCACTTGCTAAAAATATGGGACCTTTGTCAGTCCACCCACCCTTAGGATTGACTATAGAGATGCTGCAACTAGCCCATAACTGCTTATCTCCCCCCCCCACATATTAGCCACCTACCTGATCCACCAGCATATCAAAACTACCACAATGCTGAAGGCCCGCTCTCACTCCAACATACCTGGGGGCTTTGACCAGTTACAGGGCCAGCAGCCCATGTAAATTGTGCTTTTTTGCTGGCAGGCATACCCAGACAATGCAAGGCACAGCCTTCCTACGGAGGCCAACTCATGTTGTTCTGCAAGCAGGCACCATTCTTCAAATCATTAAGGGGACCTCTTTTCAAATCCACAGGTACTCCAGGGCTGTGTAGCCACCAAGGCTTCCCTACAGTCCACTGTACTGCACATACAGATCAAGGAACCATCCTGTTCTATGCAAAACACGTTCTACCAAACCAGTTAGATACTGTGTGAGAACTGTGTAGCAGTGGAAACAGTTAATTGTAATGCTGTTTGCCATCAAAATTCCTTTTGAAACACAGTATTTATGATCAAGAACATTGTACAATCCACTATCCTTATAATGGTTGTAAACAAACATACATAAACAAGCACAAATAAACTTAGCCTAAGTCATTTCAGCTATGATTCTAAGCATTTCTATGTTCTAAAACATTAGAACAATATCAGCAGAAGTACTAGCCTGGTTGCAAGAATGTTCCTCACAACACTCAACAGAGACCCATTTGCTTCCAAAGTGTGGCAAATTATTCTAACAAATCTCCTATCCCTGCTAAGAAAGGAAGATAGAACAACTGTAAATCTCTAGAAGAAATAAAATTATGGTGTGGGAATCAAACAAATGTTACTCGCCATTCTCCTTTCCCTCAATGAAAATATCAAGTACCAAGTGTGAGTCAATCACAGCTGAAAGACTGAAAATCATACCACAGAAATTCAGGAAGAAGAAAGAAATGAACACAATTTTCCTCTTTTAGTGAAGGCTTATTAACAAAATAATTTATTTGCTTTTGTTTGTTTTTTATTTATAATACATCTACTTACATATTTAACAAATTTCTGGGCTACCCAACTCTAATAAATCTCTGGGCAACTTAACATATAAAACAGCAAAAAAAGAGAAATAAATAAAATTCCAAACACAGTGTGATCCTTGTTTATGTATTTGTAACTACTGGTTACAAATGTTTATGTATTTGTAACTACTGGTTATGTTTATGTATTTGTAACTACTGGTTGTTTTAAAAAGTAGGAGGAATACAGAACACTATTTCCAAAAAGAAGCATTTCAATTCTGATGGCCAGATACAGTCAACAATAATGTTCAAAATATAGTGAGCATGTTCATACCGTGCACTAAATCCACTCAAATTAAGGAAAGTTGGATTAGCGAGATATTAAAAAAAACAGGCTACACCAGATACAATTATACTTAGAATATCTGCAGTGAAAATTAATGGATTTTGAATTACACATAATTCAATACAATGAGCCACATTTTAGTCAACTCTTATTCACTACTGCAAATCTTCCAGCATTTCCAGAATATATTGAAACAGGTTGTTATGATAAATAGCGACTAGCTTATGTGTGTGTTTGTAAGACTCTGTATCTAAAAACAGATTCTATGATAACACTAGAAAACCAAATAAATAAATGTTGAATTCCAAGGGGATACTGGCCTTGAAAAGTGAATTAAATAATCTGCAGACTTTAATGGAAAAATACTAGTTCCATTAGTGCTGAAGTAAAAGGAGAAATAGAGAAGTATTATATAAAAGATTGTGCTAATAAATGATTCAGATAAAAATAATACATGACAGAAAGCAGCAGGTAAGGTTAATTTAAATCAACCTTCTTTTAAATCCATATTTTAAGAGATAGAAGAAAAATACAATTAGTAAGTTTTTAATGTTACTTCTATCCAATTTTTACATAGGCAATTGTAAAATTTGATATATACCATTTCCCCGAAAGTAAGCCTTAACCCAAAAATAAGCCCTAGCTTGATTTTTAGGGGTGGGCCTAATATAAGCCCTACCCCAAAAATAAGCCCTAGTTTTGGGGCGAGACACACACCTAAAAATCAACCTAGGGGTTGGGGGGTGCCCCACATGCCTCACACCCACTTACCTTGCAGCCAGGCCTCTCCTCCCGGCCCACTTCTTCTGCAGCCAGGCCTGCATTTCTCAGTCATAGGCCTTTCCGGAAGGCCTCTGCAGCTGAAAACCGAGCTATGGATTCAATCCATAGCTCGGTACTCGGCTGTAGTGGCCTTCCAGAAAGGCCTGACTGTGAAATGCAAGCTGGAACGCAGCTGCAGAATGAAGCTGCTCCTTCAGCCGCAGAAGAAGTGGGCCAGCTGGGCAGGGCTGTCGGTGCCGGAGGTGAGTATAAAAGATATCCCCTGAAAATAAGACCTAATGCCTCTTTTGGAGGCAAAAAATAATAATAAGATCGGTCTTACTTTCAGGGAAACACGGTAGCGTTGTTTGATTATGTATGATCAAATCCTCCTTTCCCAGACTTCTCAAGAGAGCAGGGATAAATACATCCAAAATATGTTATTTTGAGCTTGTATAAGTGTGCTTCAACTAAGAACTTAGTATTGATTTGTTAAATTATTCATTTGTTTATTTCCTTGATTAGCCAAGGTATCCTCAGGAATCTTGTGCAGCATCAAAGTTCAAAAGCATCAATACTCTTTCTGTCTTGCTACTTCAAAGTTTTGTGCTTTCATAAACTGTCACAGGGAAAGCTATTGCCCACCTAGTTTTGATCTTTATAGATATAGAGACAATTTAAATATATGCAGCATACATACATCTTTATTACAACACCGGGATTTATTTTCAATCTTGATACATGAGCACTACTTCCTTTGGTAGCATTTGGAGCAACACCATGAAGAGTAGCAAGGCATTAAACTTTCACATAAAACCAATTCTGACATTAAAATATTTATATTTAACTAAAAATAATTTTGAGTTCTAAAATAAATTTTAGCATTAAAATAAACACAGCTACTATAGAAAGGCCTAATCTAGCATGTGTATGTAAGATCAGCTGTGGCAACATAGAAATCCTGGCTTGTAATAATTAGTTTTGATTACTCAGAACTGACCAGTTGTGGAGAAGAAGCTAAGCTATTGTGAGATGTATTTGGTTGTGGTTTGTATGTTCTGCAAATGCAATCACTGTTATATTTAATCATGATTTATGATTTAACAAATTGAATGAAACTATTCAATTGTGCTTTATTCAGTATGGTATGGTGAATAATTCATAGCTAAGTTTGATAGGTATCATCACAGGGAAATCTTTCTCTTCCAAAAGATAAACCAATAGCAAAATTGAATATATTTTAATTATAGAATAATATATTATGCCAGTTCATTAATTCTTATAAAAAAATTATATCATTAAATATAAAATTGCAAACTCAAATAGACTTATTTTATATGGGAAATGCTGAAGTATCTTCTGAGTAAATAAGAATAGAATACAGTCCACAGTAATTATATACAGCGTTAGAGTTATATATTCATTCATCCCATCTGAAATAACAATATACTTTGGAACATTAGCAGTTTGTTCCTCTTCTGAGTAGCTAAAGATTAATAAATATTGATCTTTTACATAACTTTATCAAATTCATGAAACAGAAGATTTGCACTGCATAGTCTTAGAGAAACTTCTCAACACTTTCACAGGTAAGTTGATTCCTTGATTATATTTAAGAATATAGCTACATGGTCTTATTTTTTTTAATTGCTGCTAAAAGTAGAAGAAGCTGAAGCAGGTAAAAAAGAAGTCCAGTCAAAAGTGATATGGTATGATGCCTTGCTGCTATGCTGCAAGAGCAATGTGATTGCCAAACTACCAAATTTGGTCAAAATACATGGAAGTATTCTATAGCTTACATCTGAACGTACAGTATCTCCAGATGTAAAAAACACTATCAAGTTGCAAAAGTGCTGGGTGTCTCTACAAACATAGAAACCAGCTTAATTAACCCTTAAATATGAGCAACAGACAAAATATGTTTCCACAGGCTTTGATGCTTTGATGTTTTTCCAGTTCCACTGACACATTATCGACTAAACTTCTATATATAAGTCAGGTAGTCCAATACTAATCACAGTCTTTCTTACTAGTACTAAAATCTCAGTAGCCAGATAAAGTTGTCATAACAATTTTGTATTAAACTTTATTTGATGAATTTGTAATTCATTTATAATTTTGATTAAAATATTCCATCAGAGATCTTCATTTATCTCTGAGGATTGCAGTCCCTCTTCCATTTGCCCTATGGAGGCATGTTGCTTTGTCTCAATGCAGGGAAGTATTGACATGGAGGGGAAATATTCCACTTTTATAAACATCAAAGTAAGGTCGATTTGCATGAATCAGTTACTTTGCTTTGACAGAACTGGCTTCTGCACTAAGCACCACAGCTATTGCAGCAACTGGGAGAAGGATGCTCCAGTGCTTCAGAGAAACACTTCAAAGGGTCCTTCACTCAAGTTCTACATTTTATCATTTTATCTCAACTTTCCATGCAATCCCAATAGAAAAATAAAATACCTTTAAATTAGAAAAACAAGGTTATATACCAGTGATGGCGAACCTTTTAGAGACCGAGTGCCCCAAAACTGCCCCCCCACCCCTGTCCCCGCTCCGCCGTGCCCACTGGGCCACCCACCACTCCACGGCCCACCACAGATCACCCAGGTAGCCCAGCAGCGCCATGACGGCCGCGCCTTCCACCTGTGCCCCGCAGCAACATCTGCGTGTGACGGGGCGCAAGGGTGGAGTCTTGTCCCTGCTGCCCAGCTACCATGTCCTTGGCTGCGCTGCTTCATGTGGGCCATGCCCAGGGGCGACTCTCCTCCGGGGGGGCTGCTGGTGAGGAGGGGGCCGTGGGAAGAGGCGGGGCTGGGGCGACGGTGCGTGTGCCCACAGAGAGGGCTCCGAGTGCCGCTTTTGGCACCCGTGCCATAGGTTCGCCACCACTGTTATATACTCTCCTCTATACCCATGATGTTCTAGCTTTTCATAGGTAAGTACAATTAAATAAATAACATAAGCAACTATAATCTAAGTGATAAGTCTAGAAAAAGAAAGGCTTCTTATGGTGATGAAAAACAAGAGGAGAACTGGGAATGACAGGAAAATTGTTGAGGTAAAGAGACTGTCGTGTGAAGAAAGGGCAACTGCAGTGAAAAGGCAAGTGTAATGTAGAATTGAACAAATCATTTTCTGACAGAAAGATATAGATGTTGTTTACTTGAAGTGCTTTGCTTCAGATACTGCAAGCAGCCTGTTTCAGTCACCTGAATTCCAGATTGGCTTTATGAAAACTTCACTCCTTTCCAAATTAATCAACTTCTTTTTAAAACAAGAGTGTAATTGCTTAAAAGGGTGGCTCATAGCTGTATAACTGTCATGCCTAAATTAGCTTTAAACTATATTTGTTATTATTTATTATTTCAGAAGAACAGTTGGATACATCATCTGCTTGTCTCTATACAGAATTTCATAAACTACGTAGCTTATGAAAGGGTTTGGACATGTTTATTTGTAACTGAAGAGAATTTTTGCTTTAGATCTGGCAGAAAACACAAATCAGATTGCAAATAATTAGAATTGTGAACACAAATTAAAATGATTAGCTTAACAGCATCAACAGACTCTAACCAAGTGTTCTTCTATAAAGATGCATGCATTATTTGTGTAATTTTTTAAAAAATTAAGATATTTTTAAGTTAAAGGCAATAAAATTCTATACAATTATATCAGAAAAAATATAAAATCAGAACCCACATGAGGATTTACCTTCCACTGCTCTCTTAAAGAAGACTTTGCAACTGCCACAGGTTACTACTCCATAATGGCATCCAGATGCTTCATCTCCACACACTAAACACACTTTAGAAGGTCTTGAAGATCCAGTTGAAACATTTCTCAATGATGAACTAGAGATAAATATAATAGGACTCATGAATATAAAATGCACTTGATACAAATTCCATTTTGTTATTAAATTTCCAATCCCATAATTTTGAGGCTTCCTCAACATTTTTTAAAAAATTAAAGAGCTTCATTTCTTTTAGCAATATGCATGTTACTTAGTTGTTCTTAATAGTACTTGATATATATAATTTTGTGGTTTAAAATACCATTAACACTCTATGAAAACTTTTATCTACCAACCCTTCCTTAAAATCTACATTTATTTGTTCACATTGCCAAGACATTTATTCTTTTATAGTAGGCTATTCATTAAGAAAAAAGATGACACAAAAAATCAGGGAAATATTTTTATGAAGATCAAGTATATTTAATATTCCAATAGATGCCAAGATTATAGGAGGTTGGTTTTGGCATTTATCAGAATAAAGCTTTGATTGACTGAATGGATATTATTTCAGAGTAGAACATTATAAGGATTGCTGAACAACTGTTTTTTAAAAATCTGGTGAAGACTATCCATTAGGCCCAATTTAAAACTCTATAAATAGATCCATACCATTTATCTTCATATAGTTTTCAGAAATATATTCTTATTTTTTCAGTTTTTCTCCATTTTCATAAGAAACTAAATGGCTGCTAGTAATAGGAACATCATTATCCCTTAGCAATACACTGGCATCCTTAATATATGGGATTAAAAAAAAATCAGCTCAAAAATCAAATTCTTATTTTAATATTGTGATATAATCCAAGGATTCAGCATATTAAAAAAAACTTTGTCCTAAGGGCAGAATGAGAATTTATTTAAGAAGGTATGGATGAGTAAAAGTGCCATGTTTATTTTTTATTTTCTGAGAGCTTAAAGATAGCACAAATAAGAATTTATTTACTTTATGAACTACTTTGGAAGAAAGATAATGACATGCTAAAACCACTACTGATTGGGTTCACACATAGTAAGCAATAGATATGATTCATATATCACAATGCCTAGGTTCAAACAACTTGTAAATTCCATCTCTATTCTGTCCTCTCAGGTGGCTGAAGTCTTCTGCCCCCTTGTGAGCCTCTTAATCCTCTCAATCATAATCCCAGACCAACAATTCTACACTATACTGCCTATTTTAGAATACAAGAGAAAAAGTCAAATAATATTAGAAAAGACCTTAAAGACCTAGTAAATAGGTCTTTCTTTCATTTTTTTGTTTATTTATTATTTAAAATGTTAAATATAACAGTAAAAGGAATACAAATTAAACTCAGAAAAAGAAAAAAGAGAGATATAATAAAAAGTGCAAAAGAAAGGAAAAATAAAAATATAAAAAAGGAAAGAAGTCTCTATTACATCAAATAAAAGCAAATTGAGTAACAAGTAAAAGCAAATTGGATAACAAGTAAAAGCAAATTGGATAACGCATCATCAGTTATAAAGTTACAACAAATATCTCTTCTTCCCCATGCATCATTAACTTTTTAGTCACGGTGTCCAAAAAAGTCCATAAACGGTTACCAGAGCTTTATTTTAAAAAAGTCTTCTTTTAACCTTGATCAAACAAACCAGCTTCATGTTCTTCTTTTACTTCTAACTTTTACTTAATTCACTGTCTTTCTTTTTCCAACCATAAAGCCTTCAAGGTTTAGCAGGTCTTTTTTGTAAGTGGAAAGTCATTATCTAGAATATAGTCCATGCCTTTTGTATTACACCTTTGATTTCCAAGCCTTAGCCATCTTTTTCTTTTGTGATAGAAAGTACCTAAACGGTACTTGGCTTTTCTCTATTTTTGGAATCCACTTTTTTCTTTATTATTTGTATTCCAGTTTTAATAGCATGTCTGTTTTGTAATCCACATTTTTTTAAATCCAATATCCAATATTTCTGATTCTATTTCTGTAACAAGTACTATTTGTTTCACATCTGTCACTCCTTTATTAACATCTTTTAAACACAGACTATCTATGTGTCTGAGCCCTTAATTCATTTGTAACTTTCTTAATTCAAAACCTTATTTAGCTTTTTGCCATTTATTTCAAATTCTTTAACTTCTTAAAATTGTACTTAATTTTTCTTTTGTTTATGAATAAAATTATATTCTCCAGGAACTTTTCAGGATTGTCATTTAAAAGACTTTTAATAGTTTTAAGATATTTAAATAAGCAATTTTCTAATATGATTTGAAGCAAAGTTAGTAAATTTAGTGTCCCAGTAGTGGTTATGAACTTGATGATTAATACTTTTGTCTCCTGCTGTAAACTGCTATCCTGCAGTATCCTCACAAGAAGCAGCCATCAGGAGCACATGTTGGCAATCTCCTGTCCTCTCCTTACTTTAATAAATAACAGAATTGGTCTACTCCAGTTCTTTGGTTTTATTGTGGTGATTATCTCCACAAAGATATGTTTAACTCACTATGCCTCCAATGGAAATTCTTCCTGTCTTTCATTCTCATAGAATCTGCTTTTACCCTCCTGTCTAAGACCTAACCTTTCCAATAATACCATTGTTACTCCTTTAACAACAATAATAAAAAGTGTCCAAGCACATTTGGATCAGGATGGTTAACTTGTTTTCCTTAATTGGGAATTTCAAAAGCTCAATAAATATCTTTCTCTGATTTGAATCCTGGCCCTAATAACATTTATCCTCTTTCCACAAAAAAACAATCCTAGGATTCAGTTATGTTGAAGTAAAAAAAAACATAAATAATTGAAGAGCAGAGAAAGAACTGAAGTGTTTCAAGCATAGCTTTTGAGGTGACTATGATTTGGGAGTCTTTAAATGTATTTCCCTTTTCCTAAAACTATAGAACTTTTATCTCACAGACATGAATCATTTACATAAGAAAGGAGAAATACATATTTCCCTTTCTCCTTTGAGCAAAAGTAGCAAAAGTAGACAACAGAAGAGCATGATTGGAGGTAGGGGAAGACCAAATTGTGTAAAGATGAAGAGATGAAAAGAAATAGACAGATGCAGGAAAAGCAAAAAACAAAAAACAAAACCCTAAAACAATTTTTAAGCCTTACAAAATAGGTTTAAATTCAACTAATCATTTCAACGGCTATCTCTTCCCATTTCCCTTTTTAAAGAATATTATATTTTTCTAAGCCAAGATTAGATATTCCAATTAGTGGATGAGAGGAACAAAATTAGTGGATGAGAGGAATGCTGTGGACATAATTTACTTGGACTTCAGTAAGGCATTTGATAAAGTACATCACAACCTATTACTTGACAAGATAGAAAAATGTGGGGTAGACAGCATCACCACCAGATGGATCCGTAGCTGGCTGACCGGCTGTACCCAGCGAGTGGTCCTCAATGGAACCGCATCTAAATGGAGGGAAGTGTGTAGTAGGGTGCCCCAAGGCTCTGTTCTGGGCCCAGTGCTCTTCAACATCTTCATCAACGATTTGGATGAGAGGATAGATGGGGAACTCATCAAATTTGCAGACGACACCAAGCTGGCAGGAATAGCCAACACTCCAGAAGACAGGCTTAAGATACAGAAGGATCTGGACAGACTTGAACACTGGGCACTATCTAACAAAATGAAATTCAATGATGAAAAAAGCAAGGTTCTACATTTAGGCAAGAAAAAACAAATGCACAAGTACAGCATAGGTGGCACCTTGCTCAATAGTAGTAACTGTGAGAGGGACCTCGGAGTCCTAGTAGACAATCACCTAAATATGAGCCAGCAGTGTGCTGCAGCTGCCAAAAAGGCCAACACAGTGCTAGGCTGCATTAACAGAGGGATAGAATCAAGATCACGTGAAGTGTTAATACCACTTTACAATG
>NW_015386776.1:1054392-1071892 GCF_001527695.2 Protobothrops mucrosquamatus | reverse complement strand
TTCACCATTAAATTTCATTTTGTTAGATAGCGCCCAGTGTTAAAGTCTGTCCAGATCCTCCTGTATCTTAAGCCTGTCTTCTGGAGTGTTGGCTATTCCTGCCAGCTTGGTATCATCTGCAAATTTGATGAGTTCCCCATTTATCCCCTCGTCCAAATCATTGATGAAGATATTGAAGAGCACTGGGCCTAGAACAGAGCCCTGGGGCACCCCACTACAACTTTCCTCCACGTAGATGCAGTTCCATTGAGGACCACACGCTGAATATGGCCAGTCAGCCAGCTACGAATCCATCTGGTGGTGATGCTGTCTAACCCACATTTTTCTATCTTATATGTGAAGCAAGTCTCTGTTACCATCACCAGGCTATATTCACATATTGTATTAAACGATGAGATAGGCTGCTTGGTTTTGCAGAGTGTAGTGTGCTGAGCCTGTTATTATGATTTGCAAATCACTGCTCATGGTTTAGTATAATGTACAATCTATTCAACTGTGTCTTATCCAACAAACCATAATTAACCAAACCACGACTTAGTGAGATATAGATAATATTGGCAGTTATTATCCTATGGTAATATCACTATAGACCTATTCAGCATAATAAGGTAATTACCTCTCCAGTCTATTTACAACAGATGAGATGAGATTAAGTCAGGAAAAGCATAATTAGTAATTTGTGGTTTTCAGCATTAACTGAGGTAGTGGGAAAGCAAATTTTCAGCTAATCATTAAAATGACAAATGAAAGAAAGGCTTCAGTTTGCGATTTTTGATTCTGAGATTCTTGAAATTTAGGACTTTTGCTATATGCTGCAAGATAACTTAATAATAAGCAGGATCTCTGAAGCTTTTTCTTCTTTTCAAGCACTTGAATCAGTCCAACAGTTACTTTTATTATGAAACAATTAACAAAACAGTACCTTTTTACCACATAACAAATACTTTTGCACAATCAATGTAATTCTTAAAAAGCAAATCATACTGTTCAGCACAGAAATTATTTGCTATGTGACTGCTGTTCAAAAAATATTAGCCCAACGCTCCATTTCGTTTCTAAAATTACTTTCTTAGTTCTTTGAGTCCAGTTATAGATTCTTTATTATAGACTAATCATAAGTAGCTGCATCTCTACTAATTTATGGTTACACTGAGTGAACAATCCAAAACAAAACAAAACAAAACAAATCAGGTATTTTATCCTAGATCTGGTCACAAATATCAATTTCTTTGGGTTTTAACATGCATGTAATTTCTCTGGCATTTTGAATGAAACTGCATTCAATGTATTAATCTTCTACTGGTGATAATGCCACTCCTTTTCTTAAACTGTGGCACTTAGTTTGTCATATTTGTACATTTATTATGCATTGCCATAACAATATTGGTTGCATGCTAGTGTGCACTAACAATCCATAATTGCATCAAATTCTTCATGTGGATATCATGACATCATCACTCAAAGTACACAAGTTAGTAATTCCATCATAGGTAAATTATGTAACATAAGTAAATTATGTCATTTGCATCATAACATATTATTATTTGTCTTCCTTTGTTTTTCTTACCTATTATGATTGTGGTAAGAATCCAGAGAAAGAAATATTTTGGGAAATATTAAAAAGGCAGAATATATTTATCCAAAGGAATAATGGAGAAGATCTTAAAGGCAGAAAAGCAAGTCCAGTTTTCTTAATAGCCCCAAGCAGACACTAGGCAGAGGCCAGCTTTTAGAAATGCAAATTCAATAATCCATTCAGGAAGGTTGGGGCCAGGAAGCTAGAAGTTATGAGATTAGGAAGACAAAGACCTCTAAAATCTACATACCCAACCCAAACTCTAAAAGACATGACCTTTGGGGACATAATAGGATTAACCCACCAATACCAAAAGGGCACACTCAGACTTAGGTCAAAGTACATGACACGGGAAATACAAAGCCTCAAACAGGAACAGGAAGCAACCTCAAAAGCCCAAGAAGGTATAAAAACCCACCACTCCCAGCAACATGTGGTCAGCTTTCCCAGAGCCACACTTCTGTCTGGCTCTGCTCTTCAATAAACTCCAACCTTTCTAAAGCAGTCTCCATTTTGTTTATTCCCAGCTTGGATTGGATCCTGATGAAGATTTTTCTTTCAACATGATGAAAATGGCTTGTTTTTTATATAGTTTGAGGGAAGAATGTGTAGATGAATAATTTTAATGTTGGAAACCGCCCAGAGTTGTTTCATTGCAGGTCAGGTGGCAAATAAATTCGATAAATAAATAAATAACTTGTGGAAGTAAGCAATATTTTATCTAATAGGGAGGAACTCAATTCAAGTAATTGAATCTAACTGATAAGTAATCTAATGGACTGTTATTAAATGTGGTTTCATACTTGTTTCAAGCAATATATATGCAATTTGACTTTCTCTAGTTTTACTAGGTCAAACAACATTTCAGACAAAAGCAACTGAAGCAGAATATCAAAGGGTATCTTATATCACAATCATAGCATGTAGTTTGACAGTGGCAATAAAAATATACAACTATTTCTGTTGTTCAATTCCTATATGAGTCTTATAATAGATAAATCAGAAATAAAAACAATTCAATATCAGAAAAGTATTGAAATCTTCTATTACATAGGTATATATATTAGAAAGTATTTTTGACAGATTAAATATTTTTATTAGATAAAACAAAGCACATTTCCCATATATATTGTACCTGTACATAAGCAGTGTGTGATTACATATTTACAAAATATAATAAATACTCAAGAAGGGATACACTTCAATTGAATAGCACTGCTAGTATTGTGTAAAAAAGTATTTCCCAAGTAATGTAGACAATGAACTGCATTGTCAGTATTTTCATTTCCCCCAATGTCTCTCTCTATATGTTGTCTTTCAACATAGTAGTAAAAGCAGTATTAAAGAAATTTATAATTTGTTATATGAGACACCTGTAGTAGCTTATTCATTGGAACCATGCTATATGTGGAAGTCACTGAAGGCTGTATTGAACTAACAATGAAATTTCAAGTATTAAATGAATTAAAAAAGAAGTTGCACTTGTGTCTTTCAGAAATGATGAATTAAAATAATATTGTGGTATGCATGGATTTTATGTAATACCTGAAATTTCTCCTCAAAGTCATCAATTGTCCACATCTTTAGAAAATGAATGGCAATAGCCATCATGTACAATGCTATAAAACACTAACTTGGACAATTTAATGCAAAGTATGTTTTTGTCTTTCCATTTTACTTTAAGCAACATTTTGTTCATTTAAATTTTGAATCATGAAGTAATACATACCTGGAATTCTGCCTTTTAAGTACAAATTACTAAGCAAACGTTAAAAATTACCGTTTGTTGTATAAACCTAAATGAATAATTATGAGATTTAGCTCTCTACATCAGTAACAGTAATTAATAAATGCAAAAAATGTGAGGAAACTCACAGCCTGGCAAATTTGCATACTTAGGTGACAAATGAGCAAAAAGAAATAATGATATGGAACAAAATGAAATGAAATGAACAGAGTGTTGCACAGATTTTTATAGGATGTTGGTAAATAGACATCTCGTTACTTAATTTTATTGAACTGTATGTCATTCACAACCAAAATATTTCAAACTATATACAAGCTACAGCAGGGGTGTCAAATTGCCGGCCTGTGGGCCGGACACGTCACATGGAAGCCGCGCCCACCCCATTGCCGGCATTGGCAAAACCGGCCCGATACGTTGTGCGACGTCACGTGACATCGCGAGTTTGACATGCCTGAACTACAGTAATTCACCAGACCGACAAAAGAAGAGAAAAGGGAAACATTTTTCTGTCTTTTTTCTTATGTGCATGGCACATAACTTCTTTCCCCCACTTATGTTGCAATCATATGGGTTTAAGAACAAAAATAGGACTGAAAGTGGCTATGGTTGCAGTGTGAAACCTTCACATGCTCCCCAGTTCCCAATCTCCAAAGCTAATTTAGATTACTACATAAACTGAGTTATCTGGAAGAACTGCCATGCCTTAGAATGGGCAACAGTGAGAAGTCAGGGATCAAACACTAAACACAGGGTATTCTTCCCTTAAATGTATTCTCTACAATTTCCTGGCTAAATATGGGAAGAAATAATCATTTCTAGCAGAAAATTTGTATAAAACATAACTTTCAATTTTTACAACTCATGAAGTTTTACATGGCTGAAAGAATTTCTTTGGCAGTCACATGAAACCCTCTGTTCAGAACAGCAAATCTATCACTGCACTGTTATTATAAAATGCCAATTCACATTCAATTGTACACCTAATGGTGCTCTCCTGATGCTTTATAGATTATACTCTTCTTGTATTTCTTTTTAAGTATGTGTTGTATTGTGTGCATCTATGTGTTAAAAATTGGGATTAAGATTGCTGGGAGAAATATCAACAACCTAAGATATGCAGATTATACCTCTAATGGCAGAAAGTGAAGAGGAACTAAAGAGCCTCTTGATGCGGGTGAAGAAGGAGAGTGTTGGCTTGAAACTCAACATTAAGAAAACCAAGATCATGGCATCTGGCCCTCTCAATTCCTGGCAAATAGATGGGGAAGAAATGGAGATAGTGACAGATTTTATCTTCCTGGGCTCCAAGATCACCACAGATGGGGACTGCAGCCAAGAAATTAAAAGACGCTTGCTCCTGGGGAGGAAAGCTATGGCAAATCTAGACAGCATACTGAAAAGCAGAGACATCACCATGCCAACAAAAGTATGTATAGTCAAAGCCATGGTTTTCCAGTTGCAATGTAAGGTTGTGAAAGTTGGACCATAAGAAAGGCTGAGCGCAAAAGAATTGAGGCCTTTGAACTATGGTGCTGGAGAAGACTCCTGCGAGTCCCCTGGACTGCAAGGCAATCAAACCGGTCAGTCCTAGAGGAGATCAACCCCGACTGCTCTTTAGAAATCCAGATCCTGAAGTTGAAACTCAAGTACTTTGGCCACCTAATGAGAAGGAAGGACTCACTGGAGAAGAGCCTAATGCTGGGAAAGATTGAGGGCAATAGAAGAAGAGGATGACAGAGGATGAGGTGGCTGGATGGAGTCACTGAAGCAGTAGGCGTGAGCTTAAGTGGACTCCAGAAGATGGTAGAGGACAGGAAGGCCTGGAGGAATGTTGTCCATGGGGTAGCAATGGTCGGACACAACTTCTCAACTAACAGCAACAACAACAACGTGTTATGGTCAGATGGATGGATGTATATGCACAATACATAAAAACAGTGAAAAAACTTTAAAAGGATTGTGAAAAGTTTCAGATAGTGACAAGTGCCCTCAGCTCTTGATCTGAAATTAAAACCAAGTTGTTAAATGAGATCTAAACTTTCTCCTATATAACATTTGTAAAAACAAAACAAAACTGCATACTGGCTTCTTCCTTCCATCACTCACCTTAATGGTTTTCTTTATCAGTTTCAAAGGCCAAAAGTTAAAAAAAAATGTCCATAACTTAGACAATGTGCAGAACGTTGGCAGAGCCAAAAAAAGTTTTTGTAAATGTAGATAATATGTAAACTAAAATTCCCAAGGCTCTTTATGTAAGGCATGACCTTGTACTCGAGAGGCTTTCTCTTTAATTGTTCAATGATTGTGTTCATGGAAATGTATCTTGATGTCCATTTCCAATCAATGCAAATATTGCTTTAGAGATGCACATTGAAAATCTCTACATTCCAAGCTGAGAAACATTGCTTAGCTCTCTGTATATATAGGAGAATAAACTCCATTCAATTTTACAATCTGATGTGTTTATTTATTATTTAAAATATCTGTATAACATTTCTCATTTTTGAAAACCCCAAAGATGCCCTAAGCCAGTGGTGGCGAACCTATGGCACGGGTGCCAGAGGTGGCACTCAGAGCCCTCTCTGTGGGCACATGCGCTGTCGCCCCAGTCCTAGGCCTTCAGCTGGGTTTTATAAAACCTTTTTGTTTTAGGCCTCTGCCGCCGTGTACAAAAAAAAGGTTCAATCAATCAGTCAATTTCAATTTCTCGCGGAAAAAAAAGATCTTGCAAAGTTGGAATTGATTGATTGAACATTTTAGTCCCACCCAGTCTGCTGTTACCAACACAGCCACGCTCACCCAATGGGCCACACCCACTTGGCACCCGATGATGCATAAGTGGGTTTTGGGTTGCAGTTTGGGCACTCGGTCTCTAAAAGGTTCGCCATCACTGCCCTAAGCAGATATCCCAAGTTACAACTTATATCATTACAACTCAGCCATGAAAATGGCAAACTGAGGAAGATGGAATTTTTTCCAGTTGAAAAATGTTGAGCTGACTAATTTCAATTTGAAACTAAATAATTATGAACCTCAAATATTTGCAGCCCTCCTTTTGATAATCCCTAAAATGAAAAAGTCCTTCTTATAAAGGTAGGCACAGTTTTACATTCATAATCATACAGAACAATTTCTCTTCCTGGAGAGATTTATGAAATTATTTAAAGAAGCTATATCTGCCAGTTAAAATTTGAGAAAGAAGCCAGGCAACTGGCACTATTGTTTTATAAAATTTTGATATAATCTCTGCTAAGAACACTATTAGTGTCAAAGTATCTTAGTTAGCTTCAAAGTGCACATTTCATTTTTCTTAAAACATAATAGGTAGAATTAGTGAAAAAAAAACCAATATTGGATTTTCAACTGCTTTTAGTTTCACCACCTGGCTACGTAAGGAGAATGGAGAAGAACAAATCTTGTTTTGCCTCCCACTTCCTGCCATGTACCAACCAAAGATCAATTGACATATCTATCTAACCTTCTCTATAGGTTACTGGCAAGAAGGAATGGATCTTTCCTACACTGAAGTTAGAGATGGAAGGAAGGGGTAGGAAAAAACATTAGCTTTGAAGGGAAATGAGGGAAGCAAAAAAAGGGAATAAATGATGGATTTGGTAAGCTTCTGTTGAGGCGGGGAGGATGGTTGGGAGGAACCCACAAGCAATAGCATTTAGACTTATATCACTTCTAAGCGGTTTACAGAGTCAGCATATTGCCCCCAACAATCTGAGTCCTCATTTTACTGACCTCAGAAGGATGGAAGACTGAGTCAACCATGAGCCGGTGAGTATCAAACTTCTGGCAGTCAGCAGAATTAGCTTGCAATACTGCATTCTAACCACTGCACCACCACGGCTCATCTACAACAAGACTGGATAAAAGGTGGATTTTAAGCACCCAGAAAGTTTGAGAGATGGGGACTTAGTGATGGAAAGCAGCACTGGCAAATCGAGAGTTGCTTTGGATAGTGAAATGGTGGCGTATGAATTTAATAAATAATTATATTATTTCTAATCTGGAGATAGGTAGCGAGTGGATTTCATTGACTGATTGATTTTATTGGCATCCATTTTACCACAGGGTAACTCTGCGCGGCTTGCCTGCATAAGAGTGTACAGTAGAGGGGAATATATGAGAGTGGGAGGCAATTTGATATGCGATAGGCAAGAGAGAGATATGATGATAGGTAAGGGCTTGGCAATATCAAGAAGAAAAAGATACCAGGGGTTTTTTTCCAGCTCGCCTGCTTCATTCTCCGGTCCCGGGTACTGTGTTCTGGTTGCCTTGGTCTCAGAATTTCATTGTTCAATGCCAATACTGTTTGCAATAAGACTATGTTCCTTCACAATTTGGTACTGAGAAACACCAGATCTGGATATGTTGCTGAGATCTGATTGGCAACGAATAATGGGAAAGTTACTCTCTGGGAGATTTGCCCTCTATGTTTTCAATACTTCAACAATTACAATTTCAAGGATGGGAGAGGGCAAAGATGTTGAATTAAATACTAGCTATTACCTCAAGTGACTGGATGCAGAGACAAGCTAGAGCAGTGGTTCTCAACCTGTGGGTCGGGACCCCATTTGGGGTCGATCGACCATTTCATGGGGGTCGCCAAGCAAGGCTGTCCACCATTTTTTTTGTCCGCCATTTTTTTTGTCTGCCATTTTTCCCCCTTTTCCGGCGGGTGCCTTACCTCCCTTGGGCTGGGCCAGCTGGTGGTTGGCCTGCTCCATCTCTGCCGCTTGCCAGCTACGCCTCGGCCAGCGCAGGGGGCGGAACCACGCATGCGCAGCGCTCCCAGGCAGGGAAAGTCCTCGACTTACGACCGGTTGGGTAGTCCTCGACTTACGACTGGTTTAGTCCTTGACTTACGACCGGTTTAGTCCTTGACTTACAACCGGTTTAGTCCTCGACTTACGACCGGTTGGGGTCGCGGCATTAAAAAGGTTGAGAACCACTGAGCTAGAGAAACCTCTATTGTAATACCCTACTTACGGCTGCCTTTGAAAATTACCACCAAATTGCAGTTGGTACATATTGAAGCAGCCCACATGTAGATAAGAATTATTTCAATAGTGTAACAACACATTGGTTGCAAAAACCAGTTCAAGATACTATCTAATCTATATGACTTGAATCTGGGTAACCTAACAGAGGGGTCCCCAACCCCCGGTCCATGGACCAGTACCCGGCCGCGGCATGCCAGCAACTGGTCTGCACAAACAAGGAAAGCCCCATCCACAGGATGCAGGCAGCACACAAAACCACACCCCCTCTGGTCTGTGGAAAAATCTCTCTCTGTGTAACCTGTCCCTGGTGCCCAAAAGGTTGGGGATCTCTGACCTAACACATCATATTCAACTAGAATCTATCTGTCTGTCTGACCTGTTTTATACAGAAAAATAGGATGAAAGGTATAGCTTTCTCTCTGGAAAAAAAATAGATTCTGGGAGCACAGAAACAGGTATTGGCCAAGTCTCTTTTCCCAGAAACCTGGATGTCTACAATATTGTTAATATTCAAGACAGTTAAGAAATCTGTTCTTTGAAAAAGCATAAGAATACTGAGAAATTCCCAATGTAGCCTTTATTTTGTAAAAAAAAAAACTTTCTAAATGTATACTATATTTTATTTATGGCTTTCAATGTTTTATTTATAATTATTTAACTTTGGGGGGTTTCCCAGAGTTATTTCAAAGTGACTAGAATATAAATGTGGTAAACAAATAGCAGTTTTTAAACTTCATTCCTATTTTTATCATTATTATAAATCTTTCCAATTATGAATGCACAGCAGTTTAACATGTTCCTTGAGCATTTTTATGATTCGTTAAAACAAAGATCCTCAAGTCCTTTAAATGATTGCCCAAATATTGACTTGAATAACTGCATATAATTCATGTTCTTATAATTCAACAGCAAAAAAATAATGTACACTCAGTTTGGCAGACAGACTTACTTCCCGTGCTTTTTCTGAAGGTAACATAGGTCACAGTACATACTGTGCTATGTAACTGCATTTATTTTTCCTTTACTTACCCTTTCCAACAACTCAAGGTCATAGACCAGGTTAATGAATTAAAAAGAAACATCTATCCCAAACTTAATTTGAACAAGTAGGCAGCTCTATCCAAATAATGTGAATAGTGTACACTACAAGGACAGAATGGTATTTCTTATGACATAATAGAAATGTTATCATGGAACATTTCAACTGACAGAATTACTGACAGATTGACCCAGATTGAATCCTACAACATTATCCTGGGACAAATATATTCTCCTTCATTCGTGCCACAATTAAATTTTACAAGATAAAAATAAGATGACTTATTCATGATTCATGATAGAGAAGTAAAACAAAACATACATGTAAAATTCTTCTATGCAACTAAAGAATATGCTACGTTCCACCAATTCCTATGGGATTTACTCTGGAGATTAATTGTATTGCAGTACATTTTATAGTATAATATAGCGGCATAAATTATGGTATGAATTTTCAGTAGTGTAAGCAGAATTGATTCAGTATAATATATTGGAATCAAACGCCTTAAACATACTTGCTCATATGAACAACTCAGCTTAAATGGTTCAGCTGCAGCCAACAAAGATTAGAACACAGAACATAAAATAACAGGGTTGAAAGAACCTTGAAAGTCTTCTAGTCCAGGGCTTTTCAATCTTTTCACCCATTGTACCACTTTTAGGATATGGCAACATCCGAGTACCACCAGTCGCCTAGCAAGGTGTCAAAAACTTGATGACCAAAAAAAAAGGAAAAAAGTGATAAAGTACAGGTAGTCCTCGACTTACAACAGTTCGCTTAGTGACAGTTCGAAGTTACAATGGCACTGAAAAAAGTGCCCCCCAAGCCACAGCTGAGCAAGACACCTGCCTGCCCTCTTGTCCAAGGTTTTCATTGTTGTGAGCATTTCTGTTGAGGATTGGCAGCAGGGGTGGGGTGGGTGTGGGTGTTTGGTTTTAATTCCCCCCGTCTGCTAGGTGGTTGTAGCAGGTTTTGGTCACTTCACATGACCCTGGGACACTGTGACCGTCATAAATATGAATCAGTTGCCAAGCATCTGAATGTAAATCACAAGACCCTGGAGATGCTGCAACATTCCAGCTGATCGGTGCTTCTTTTGGGCTCAGCAGAAGTGCCAGGATCAGTGCTGCTTTCCAGCTGATTGGTGCTTCTTCAGGGCTCAGCAGAAGCACCAGGATCAGCACCAAGCTCCAGCTGGAGCCTGGCGCTGATCCTGGTGCTTCCACTGAGCCGACAGCCCCGAAGAAGTGCCGATCAGCTGGAAAGCGGCACTGATCCTGGTGCTTCCACTGAGCCCTGCAGCTCCAGCCATCTCTCGCTCAGGCTTGTGCAGTGCTGCCACCGGTTCAGCTCATTCCTCTCCCCCACTACCACTTTTCTAGGATGGTCGCATACCACCTGCCAGGTGCCAATGTACACAGGTGGTACCCGTACCACTGGTTGAAAAGCCCTGTTCTAGTCCAATTCCCTGCTTGAGCAGGAGACTTTGTATTATTACAGACAAATGGTTGTCTAACCTCTTGAAAACCTTCAATGATGGAGCACTCACATCTTCAGGAGGCAAACCATTCCACTGATTATTGTTTTCACTGTCAGGAAATATCTCTTCATTCTAGTTTGAATCTCTCTTTAATGATCTTCTACTCTAGTTACTTCTTATCCTGCCCTCAGATACTTTGGAGAATAGGTTGACTCCCTTTTTTCTGTGAGACCCTCACAAATACTGGAAGACTGGTTTAACAGAATCATTTCATAATATTGGGTGCTTTTCTCAAAATTATCAACTTAAATAATGATAAAATGGATCTTATGTTTAAATAAAAATGTAAATTATTTTAATTTAAAAAATCAATAGACTCAAACCACTTTTTTATTCCCCAAAATTCTAAATTTAAAAATGGTCCAAAAGTTTGATTTTGGTGGAATAGCAAACTCAATTTTTTTTTATATAGTTCACTGTAAACTATCATATTGATTAATAGATTATACTTTTAATTTTTATTTTTTTAGTCAATTTGTCAATTTTAATCATTGACAACAATAAAGGACTGATTCATTTATTACGTTTACCTACTGATTTCAATAAAATATCTCAACAACTATACATAATGTGATAATCTTATATATCCAAACTAGGAATATGAAAGTTAATTATATTCAACACACTATAAAATGTTTACTAAATCCAACTCCTAGTGAATATAACAGACTGCAAATTACCATTAAATATGTTGGCCATGTATCTGATTGCAGTTTAAATCACCAAAACAGCAAAGGTTTGGGGCATATAATCTAAAGTGATGACAAGTACTGACAAAGTTCAAATATGCCTTGACAGAATTGTCAAGACTCAACTAGAGAAGTTCACAACTTGAATCTATCAGTTTTCTAACACTTAGCTGAAATGCATTGATTTTCTTAACACCATTGCTATATAGTGCTAAAGATAAACTTCTTCAATAGAAAAACAAAAGGAAACATTATATCATAATGAAAATTAGAAAACAAGCCTTTGCTTTTAGACAAATTTAATTTGTGGCCACCTGAAAAGGTAACAAACCACAATCTAATAAGCTAGGTTTATCTTGGAAAGTCACTTTGGGTATACAAAACTTTTGTATTAAAACTATTTTAATGCAAAATGCCTGTTTGAATGTGAAATCTTTAACGGTGAACAAGCTATTTAAAATGCAAAACTGTTGTTCTAACAATTTTGAGATTTAGTTTATTTGAGATTTAGGGCATTCACTAAATAAAAGGAAATACAGTCAACATGTATTTCACTCACAGATCAGAAAATTTGAATTAAAAATAGAATGTGAAATATTTTGTACAATATAGAGGTCTCTATTGGTTATGGTGAAGTGAATAAATTTTGGAAAGCCATAAACTGGAAAAGGCAAAAGATTTATATGATCTGAAGAGAAACTAGAGTATATGGTTAGCAAACAGATACAGCAAATGATGTTATTTGTTATTAAGAATGATCAAGCAAGGTTTATAAAAAACTAAACACGCAGGTAATATCAGATTAGTTGTAGATCTAATAGACTCAAATAAAGATCAATTTGTAATCTTATCTTTAGATACTGAAAAGGCCTTTGACAAAATAGATTAACAGTACAGTTTACTGTAGTAAATAGATTTTGATTTTCTTGGAATTCATAAAATGGATTAAGATATTATATGAATAACACATATCTAAAGTTAATAGAATGTTGTTCTTATTTTTCCATTATTCAGAGGAACTGAATAATAAGGATGTCCACTTTCATCTTTATTTTTTAATATCTGGTGGTACCCTTGGATGGTGCTATTAGACAAAACAGAGTTATAGTAGTATATAACTCAGATGATCACTAATTGATTTTATTTGACAACATTCTTTTGTTTATTTCTAATATTACTATTCCAGTGTTTTAAACACTATAAAGTCATCCAACAGGAATTGATGCCAATAGGTAAAAACTGGGTTATGCATCCATTTAATCCATTCATTTAATCCACCTATCTTTTTTACATGTTATTAATTAAAAAAACAATTAAAAAATTTAAAAAGCAAGAAATTTGAAAAAAATAAAATAAAACATCCCTGCACCCACCAAGAATGTTTGATAGAGACTATGGTCCAATGTACATATTTTGGTGGGATTTTTTAAATAAAGAGTCAAATGCATATATCAACTGTATATAGTTGATGTAATTAATAAACCGACCTTTACAATCCTCTTTTATCTTCTACAAGGACTTTAAGGGGTATATAATTAATTTCCTTTAACTTGATATGCAATTTTCCTCATTTATGCTTGATCTTATTTAATCAATATATATCAATTAGTATTCTTTATGGATTCATAAAACTAAAAACTGCTGAGTCACTTATAGGCTATAATATATACTATATTACTTTTCATACTGATTCAATAAGATTGATTCTAAAAGACTGCTTTCATGTGGAAAGCCAATGACTCTATCATCAGTGGTAACAATTTTGTTTTTTCCTTCCTAATATTTTTTTTCCTGGTTAAAATGTTTAGAAAACTAATGGGAACCCAGAGGACCATTATGTATGGACAGTACTGTCCTGACTCAGCATCTCTCAACCTGGATTAAAAATCTGGGGGGGAAAAATCAAAATTTATAAATGTAAAATTGAGATATATCCTTTGATAGAAATGTGATATAGTTCTGCTGTTCTATCTTATGTTATTCTTCATGTTTCTCATTATTTTCATATCTGATGATGACAGTATATCATTTTCAAAAATAAACAGCCCTCTGACATAATTCAATTTCCTCATAAAATGCTGCTATATTATCAAGTAGTTGCATGCTATAATAAAAATGATCCAAATTTCTCGCCAGGTTTTATGTGCACAATGTCAAAAGTGCCTAAACACTTCTACATATCTAGCTAGCAAAAAATGTTAATTAATATTCTTTATCTTATAATTAAACAAATCTAGTACATTTTTACCCAAAATTGAAATGAAAAGGGTATTTCAGAAATTCTGTTGTGAATTAATTAAAATTAATTAAATCATAAATCAAATTAATCAAAGCACAGGACCATGCACCAGGTATTAATGAAATAATAAAGAAGCAAATATAGAAATAATGAACTCAACTCAAGACTGCTTATCTGGTGGCTGGAATTCTGCTAATGTGATTTCTAGAAAAGTTTCCAATGATAGCTAGTTTTTATCTAATTCTGAAGTCAATACATACTATTTCTAAAAGTGCTGGAAATTATCCAGCAACATGAACTCACTGTCATAAAGTCAATGCATATAATTCTCTCTAACAGCTTTGCTTGCCACAGGACTCTGTATCCATGCCCAGACCATATCCCTGGATCTAATTCAATAAAAATCAGTATTGTGAAAGTCTCACCTGCAGCTGGAAAGTTTTATGAATCAAATATGAAAGTAGGTGGGTTACTCACTCCCACTTATACCCAGAAACACAGAGATACACATGCGCGCGCACACACACACACACGTTTTCCTGGTATGCATTTGTTTAGAAATCATTAATCAGACCTAAAATGCTTCTGCCAACATACTAGCATACAGGCATGTCACTGGGCACTATAGAAGATGTTTGAATCTCTAGAAAGAGGTCACATGGACTGATTCAAACAGAAAAGAAAGATAAAGGGAAAAAAGATATAGAATTTCAAGATCACAATTTTATTAATGTAGGTTGGATGCTAAACATTGTAGAACTGAGGATGGAGAGTCATTCCTAATGTTCAGTGCCCAACTGCACATTTTGAGAGATTTGGTTTTAGATAGTGAATCAATTTACCCAAATAAATTGTTAGATTCACAATCCACTTTGTAATCATTTCCTCAAGAAAGGAAGAGGCTGCAACATAGCAAACTCCTTGCCAAAAATGGCCAGTGGACACATATGTATTTTGTCTCAGATAACATTTCTGCATGATATTTGTTTCAATGTGTACCCAGGAAAGTTACAGGAGACCTCATATCCACTATCCTAGCTTATGTGACCAGGAAGAGATGCACTAGGAAACTTTTTTCTCATTCATTCATTCATTCATTCATTCATTCATTCATTCATTCATTCATTCTCAGTACCCACTCTAGGTGGCTTACAATATCTAAATATAAAATTGTAAACCCAAAACAGAATGTAACAGCCTGGATTAAAACACCCATAATAAATTTTTTTAAAAAAGCAATAGGAATCCACAGTCACAAACTTCATGCTTATGAACAGAGCTATGTTTTAAGCGCTTTACCTAAAGCAGTGGTTCTCAACCTTTTTAATGCCGCGACCCCCAACCGGTCGTAAGTCGAGGACTACCCAACCGGTCGTAAGTCGAGGACTTTCCCTGCCCGGGAGCGCCACGCATGCATGGTTCCGCCCCCTGCGCCAGCCGAGGCGTAGCTGGCAAGCGGCAGAGACAGAGCAGGCCGACCACCAGCTGGCCCAGCCCAAGGGAGGTAAGGCACCCGCCGGAAAAGGGGAAAAAATGGCGGACAGCCTTGCTTGGCGACCCCCGTGAAATGGTCGATCGACCCCAAATGGGGTCGCGACCCATAGGTTGAGAACCGCTGACCTAAAGCAAGGTTCTGTTTTGCCTGCAGATATTTATTACCACCCGATGAACAGGCCAGCAGACAGAATCTCAAGAATTTTGCATACTTTCTTTCTAAATTCCATGTAGTTTGGGGGGAAAAAACCATGCAGTGCTAAGTTGCTGCTTTGGAGACCTGTTCTCCCCACCACCCCTAATTATCTAAACTTTGTCCAGGAATTCCCCAGTACCTACCGTCTCATGAGAACATCCTTCTCTGACTCAAAAATTTCTTTAGAGCATATAATCCTTGACTTTTAGCATAAATCTAACCAATTTCCAGCTAAATTTTAATTATAAAAGTATTCAATCTGATGTTTGAATTAAAAAACATATTCTATATATTTTAATCAAACTGGCACAGAATATTATCTTCCAATGTTTTATAAAAGACAATCATAAAGTTCATGATGTATCCCAGAAAACATCAGCAAATGGTAAATTATTGCCAAAACAGAAATGTCATTATAGACCAAAAATGTGCTTTACTGTTGTCCTGCACTTTTTTGTCGCCCAAATTCACAAAATTTCAGGCACAACTTGTTCTGTTCGCGAGTCACAGACATTGAGACAAAGCGAGTAACACAAAGCAAGTCTTCTTTACTGTAAATCATCAACAGAACAGTGAACAAAATGGCGCGCAAGCCTTTTATAGTCTCCTTGCAAGGACAGCGTCAACCAATCAATGCAAGGCTGGTTTCGCGGGATCGTTTCGTGTGTGGCCTAAGGAGCAGGGAGCTGCAACAAAAGATCTTCGCCAAGGAAGAAGTTTCATTCCAAGATGCCTTGTGAGAGGTTGCTGCTGAAGAAGCAGCTGGCGGCGCTGTGAAAGCTTTGCAGCTCGCCAGAAACCCTCCAGCCAACGTGACTGTCCATCAAGAGGTCGCTTGCAGAAGATCCAGAACCGGATCCTGAAGAGGTGGATAGGCTACACCAGCCAGCAGAGAGAAGGCCGAAGGAGCGTCCAGACAAGGCCCCAGTATCTCCTCAGTGCTTCGGGTGTGGAGGACGCCACAAGCGTGCCGACTGCAGATTCCGCTCCGCCATTTGCCGGGCATGTGACAGGCAAGGCCACATTGCCTCTGTCTGTTTGGGTCACCAGAAGGTTCAACCTCGGGAAGAATTGCTCCAGAAAGGTACCAGGGTCCCCAGCCATCACAGGGTAAGTTTCTGCACATCGCGCAGGAGTATTCTGAGAACAGGGACACACAAGCCCCTTAAAAAAACCTTCGCATTGACGTGAAGTTGCAAGGGGTTTCCTTGTCAATGGAGTTGGACCCAGGGTCCACTCTATCGATCATTTCACATGACACCTTCAAAAGGATTTGCAGCAATAGTGGCCTTCGAGTCAAACTCAGGCCATTGAACTTAATTCTCACTGACTTCCAGAATTCCACAGTCAGCGTGAAGGGGGAGGCTACGCTCAAAGTGCAGTGTAAGGCTTTTGAAGGCCTACTAGATGTGGTGGTAGTTGGGGGTGATCGTACGAGTCTCATTGGACTCGATTGGTTCGAGGCCCTTGGAATCCAAGTAACTGGGCTTCACAACTTGCAAACGTTAGGCCTTGCAGAAGTCTGCAAGGAGTTTGCTGATGTGTTTAGCACAGAGCTTGGTTCTTACAAGGGGCCTCCCATTGCCCTACGCTTAAACCCAGCTATCACACCTATTAGGATTAAGCCTAGAAGGGTGCCTTTTGCTCTCAAAAGCAAAATTGACGCAGAACTGGACAAGCTGCTCCAGCAGGGCATCTTAGAACCTGTGGATTCTAGCCCATGGGAAACCCCCATTGTAACGCCTCTAAAGGCTAATGGAGAAATCCAAATTTCATTTCATTTCATTTCATTTTATTTGATTTATATCCCGCCCTTCTCCCGACGGGACTCAGGGCGGCTCACAACATATTTAAAACAAAGACATACCCACAATCCCCGCCAAATAAAACCAAATTAAAACCAAATATTTTAGAGTTGTGGTATTAAAATTTTTCTAAAAAACCCAATTTAAAATCCTCCCTAGGCCA
>NW_015386776.1:1036118-1051615 GCF_001527695.2 Protobothrops mucrosquamatus | reverse complement strand
GCGTAGAGGGGGAGGATGATTTAATACCCCTCAGATCTTCCAAACCAAAGCCGAAAGGAGACAGGAAACAGACCCCGGGAGACAATCCTCGAGTCCTCCAGACCAAGTCCTCCAGGCCGGGGCGAGCCAGGTCCAAATCCAGGCCCCAGATCCTCACCCGGCCGAGGCCGCTGAGAAGGCCGCAGAGATCCCCAGAGCCATTGGAAAGGCTTACAAAGCCGCCGGAAAGGCCGCCAGAAAGGCCTCCAAAGCCGCCAAGGCCGGAGCGGCCGAAAAGGCCCTCGAATAGGCCATCAAACAGGCCGGAGCGGTCACCGAGGCCCCCGGAGACCGCCAAAAGGGCCGTTGAAGGGGCCCCCGAGGCTGCTGAAAAGGCCATCCGAATGCCCCAGGCGGCCAGAAGGGCCAAAATAATTTCTGAAGAGGCCGTTGGGGGGGCCATCGAGGCCGCTAGCAAGTTCTTGGGGAAGTCGCCGCGGCCGCCGAGGAGGCCACCAAGTCCACGAGGACCATCAAAAGAGTCACTAGAAAGACCGCCGAGGTCGTCCAAGCTGTCTCCGGGGCCGGGAGAGGCCGAGAGAGGCCGCCGAAGGTGCCGCCCAGAAGAAATCATCCGGGCCGCCCGGGCCGCCGCATCCACCAGAAATGTCTCTGCGGCCGAGCAGTCTGCCCAGGGGATCATTCGAAGACCGCCAGCGAGGCCGCCAAGGACAAGGCCAGATAAAACGAAGGCCGGATAGGCCGGGAAGGCCGACGAAGCAACTGTCCGGTCGGCTCCACGTCCCTGCGTCCCCGCATCCCGTCGCGTCCCGAAACCAGTCCCCGGGGACTCACCGGGGGAGACATCTGCCTAGGGGTCCGAACCTCCGGGGGCCTCCAGGCTCCGAACCTCCGGGGGCCTCCAGGCTCCCCTCTACCCATTTTCGGAGCTCCGCATCTACGGAGCTATCCACAAACGCCCGCCATCTTCACTCAGCAAAATTTGCGCGAACTATAAATGTACATTGAACAAAGCGCTGCAACAGCATGCATATCCAGTGCCTGTGGTAAGCCACATTCTGGCCTCCCTCAAGGGAGGGGGGCGAATTTTCGCAAAGCTTGATTTAGCACAGGCCTACCAACAGTTACCTGTTGATGAGAAAACAGCTGAGGCTCAAACAATTGTAACACACAGAGGAGCCTTTAAGGTCAAAAGGCCACTCCCGCTGCTGGTCTTGGGCTCGAGGGACAGTGCTCCCGAGAGGAGTCCATTGTGGATTTGGGGAATTCCACCCCACCACTGGACTTGGGGAATTCCAACCCCCCCCAAGGAACCCTGGCTGGAATTCAGAGGATTCAGCCAGTCAGCAGCTGGGTGGGGCACCTGAGCTTTTGGGGCATCAAAGTCCTGGCCTGCCTAGCCTGGCAGGTGAACTGGCAGGCCAGGCACACTCACCGGCCATCAGAAGGTCACAGCAGGCCAAGGGCCCACCCAAACATCTTGAGGACTATGTGAGGTNATGCACCAGGTATTAATGAAATAATAAAGAAGCAAATATAGAAATAATGAACTCAACTCAAGACTGCTTATCTGGTGGCTGGAATTCTGCTAATGTGATTTCTAGAAAAGTTTCCAATGATAGCTAGTTTTTATCTAATTCTGAAGTCAATACATACTATTTCTAAAAGTGCTGGAAATTATCCAGCAACATGAACTCAGTGTCATAAAGTCAATGCATATAATTCTCTCTAACAGCTTTGCTTGCCACAGGACTCTGTATCCATGCCCAGACCATATCCCTGGATCTAATTCAATAAAAATCAGTATTGTGAAAGTCTCACCTGCAGCTGGAAAGTTTTATGAATCAAATATGAAAGTAGGTGGGTTACTCACTCCCACTTATACCCAGAAACACAGAGATACACATGCGCGCGCACACACACACACACGTTTTCCTGGTATGCATTTGTTTAGAAATCATTAATCAGACCTAAAATGCTTCTGCCAACATACTGGCATACAGGCATGTCACTGGGCACTATAAAAGATGTTTGAATCTCTAGAAAGAGGTCACATGGACTGATTCAAACAGAAAAGAAAGATAAAGGGAAAAAAGATATAGAATTTCAAGATCACAATTTTATTAATGTAGGTTGGATGCTAAACATTGTAGAACTGAGGATGGAGAGTCATTCCTAATGTTCAGTGCCCAACTGCACATTTTGAGAGATTTGGTTTTAGAGAGTGAATCAATTTACCCAAATAAATTGTTAGATTCACAATCCACTTTGTAATCATTTCCTCAAGAAAGGAAGAGGCTGCAACATAGCAAACTCCTTGCCAAAAATGGCCAGTGGACACATATGTATTTTGTCTCAGATAACATTTCTGCATGATATTTGTTTCAATGTGTACCCAGGAAAGTTACAGGAGAGCTCATATCCACTATCCTAGCTTATGTGACCAGGAAGAGATGCACTAGGAAACTTTTTTCTCATTCATTCATTCATTCATTCATTCATTCATTCATTCATTCATTCATTCATTCATTCTCAGTACCCACTCTAGGTGGCTTACAATATCTAAATATACAATTGTAAACACAAAACAGAATGTAACAGCCTGGATTAAAACACCCATAATAATTAAAAAAAAAAAAAGCAATAGGAATCCACAGTCACAAACTTCACGCTTATGAACAGAGCTATGTTTTAAGCGCTTTGCCTAAAGCAGTGGTTCTCAACCTTTTTAATGCCGCGACCCCCAACCGGTCGTAAGTCGAGGACTACCCAACCGGTCGTAAGTCGAGGACTTTCCCTGCCCGGGAGCGCCACGCATGCGTGGTTCCGCCCCCTGCGCCAGCCGAGGCGTAGCTGGCAAGCGGCAGAGACGGAGCAGGCCGACCACCAGCTGGCCCAGCCCAAGGGAGGTAAGGCACCCGCTGGAAAAGGGGAAAAAAATGGCGGACAGCCTTGCTTGGCGACCCCCGTGAAATGGTCGATCGACCCCAAATGGGGTCGCGACCCATAGGTTGAGAACCGCTGACCTAAAGCAAGGTTCTGTTTTGCCTGCAGATATTTATTACCACCCGATGAACAGGCCAGCAGACAGAATCTCAAGAATTTTGCATACTTTCTTTCTAAATTCCATGTAGTTTGGGGGGAAAAAACCATGCAGTGCTAAGTTGCTGCTTTGGAGACCTGTTCTCCCCACCACCCCTAATTATCTAAACTTTGTCCAGGAATTCCCCAGTACCTACCGTCTCATGAGAACATGCTTCTCTGACTCAAAAATTTCTTTAGAGCATATAATCCTTGATTTTTAGCATAAATCTAACCAATTTCCAGCTAAATTTTAATTATAAAAGTATTCAATCTGATGTTTGAATTAAAAAACATATTCTATATATTTTAATCAAACTGGCACAGAATATTATCTTCCAATGTTTTATAAAAGACAATCATAAAGTTCATGATGTATCCCAGAAAACATCAGCAAATGGTAAATTATTGCCAAAACAGAAATGTCATTATAGACCAAAAATGTGCTTTACTGTTGTCCTGCACTTTTTTGTCGCCCAAATTCACAAAATTTCAGGCACAACTTGTTCTGTTCGCGAGTCACAGACATTGAGACAAAGCGAGTAACACAAAGCAAGTCTTCTTTATTGTAAATCATCAACAGAACAGTGAACAAAATGGCGCGCAGGCCTTTTATAGTCTCCTTGCAAGGACAGCGTCAACCAATCAATGCAAGGCTGGTTTCGCGGGATCGTTTCGTGTGTGGCCTAAGGAGCAGGGAGCTGCAACAAAAGATCTTCGCCAAGGAAGAAGTTTCATTCCAAGATGCCTTGTGAGAGGTTGCTGCTGAAGAAGCAGCTGGCGGCGCTGTGAAAGCTTTGCAGCTCGCCAGAAACCCTCCAGCCAACGTGACCGTCCATCAAGAGGTCGCTTGCAGAAGATCCAGAACCGGATCCTGAAGAGGTGGATAGGCTACACCAGCCAGCAGAGAGAAGGCCGAAGGAGCGTCCAGACAAGGCCCCAGTATCTCCTCAGTGCTTCGGGTGTGGAGGACGCCACAAGCGTGCCGACTGCAGATTCCGCTCCGCCATTTGCCGGGCATGTGACAGGCAAGGCCACATTGCCTCTGTCTGTTTGGGTCACCAGAAGGTTCAACCTCGGGAAGAATTGCTCCAGAAAGGTACCAGGGTCCCCAGCCAACACAGGGTAAGTTTCTGCACATCGCGCAGGAGTATTCTGAGAACAGGGACACACAAGCCCCTTAAAAAAACCTTCGCATTGACGTGAAGTTGCAAGGGGTTTCCTTGTCAATGGAGTTGGACCCAGGGTCCACTCTATCGATCATTTCACATGACACCTTCAAAAGGATTTGCAGCAATAGTGGCCTTCGAGTCAAACTCAGGCCATTGAACTTAATTCTCACTGACTTCCAGAATTCCACAGTCAGCGTGAAGGGGGAGGCTACGCTCAAAGTGCAGTGTAAGGCTTTTGAAGGCCTACTAGATGTGGTGGTAGTTGGGGGTGATCGTACGAGTCCGATTGGTTCGAGGCCCTTGGAATCCAAGTAACTGGGCTTCACAACTTGCAAACGTTAGGCCTTGCAGAAGTCTGCAAGGAGTTTGCTGATGTGTTTAGCACAGAGCTTGGTTCTTACAAGGGGCTTCCCATTGCCCTACGCTTAAACCCAGCTATCACACCTATTAGGATTAAGCCTAGAAGGGTGCCTTTTGCTCTCAAAAGCAAAATTGACGCAGAACTGGACAAGCTGCTCCAGCAGGGCATCTTAGAACCTGTGGATTCTAGCCCATGGGAAACCCCCATTGTAACGCCTCTAAAGGCTAATGGAGAAATCCAAATTTGCGCGGACTATAAATGTACATTTAACAAAGCGCTGCAACAGCATGCATATCCAGTGCCTGTGGTAAGCCACATTCTGGCCTCCCTCAAGGGAGGGGGGCGAATTTTCGCAAAGCTTGATTTAGCACAGGCCTACCAACAGTTACCTGTTGATGAGAAAACAGCTGAGGCTCAAACAATTGTAACACACAGAGGAGCCTTTAAGGTCAAAAGGCCACTCCCGCTGCTGGTCTTGGGCTCGAGGGACAGTGCTCCCAAGAGGAGTCCATTGTGGATTTGGGGAATTCCACCCCACCACTGGACTTGGGGAATTCCACCCCCCCCCCAAGGAACCCTGGCTGGAATTCAGAGGATTCAGCCAGTCAGCAGCTGGGTGGGGCACCTGAGCTTTTGGGGCATCAAAGTCCTGGCCTGCCTAGCCTGGCAGGTGAACTGGCAGGCCAGGCACACTCACCGGCCATCAGAAGGTCACAGCAGGCCAAGGGCCCACCCAAACATCTTGAGGACTATGTGAGGTTTCTGTCAAGTCAAAGGGAACCTTACTGGTCCTTAAGACAAATGCGGAACGAACACTCAGCAAAAGGGGTGTTCTTCCCAGCATATTAGTTTAGTGCGTTTCTTTTTCTTTGATAATTATAAGGCAGAGTGCCCTGCCTGTGTGCAGGCATATTGTGCTTTACAATAACCTCCAATCCCTTGAATGCAAGTACCTGTGCTGTTACGGAGTAAGGTATTATTGTTTCATCCAGGGGGGAGAGGTGTTATGTCCTGAGCCTGCTGAAGCATTTGGCAGGCTCAGAAATGTTGCAAAGGGTCCCGGGCAGTCCCAAAGCTGCCCGAGACCAGACTGGCTGTCTCCCGCCTTGCGCATGAGACAGCCTCTGCAATCATTGGTTGACATTGTCCGGGTCTGGGACATTATAAAAGGCCGTGCCGTTTTGGTTGTTGTTGGTAATAAGAAGAGAGTAATAAAAGAAGCTTGTTTACACAATGTGTCTCCACTTAATGCCTCAACCCTGCAAACATAAAAAAAACCTTTAGACTCTTTCCTCTTCCTACAAATGCCTCCTTTAAAACAAGCACATACTATTATTTGTGATTCCTTATTCAGTAGAAAATATAAACTATAAGATATATATATGATTAGGTTCATACAATTTTATAAAATACTTTAATTATATTGTGTTTATAAAATTTTGATGTTGTGCAAATCCAGCTAGTATTTTGCCCTTAAGAGTTTTAATAGGGTTTGGTGTAACTTTTAAGGACTTTTTCAGCCTATTTCTATTGATATCAATAATAGAACTTTCTCTTATATTTATAAAGCATGATTTTTTAAAGTTGCTAGAAGATATAACTCTTGATAATAATAAAATAAACCTATATTTTGGGAATGCTTATTGAATCTAAAGTAAGTTGAAATCACAATGTAATAATGCACAATAAATATTTTTTATAAAAAAATCATGGTCTGTTTCATTGTTTAGAATCATGGCAGTTTATATTAAAAGGCAGCAATAAAACATTTATAGCATAACTAAGCATTAATATGAACTGTATATGTTTTTTCCCCAATAAAAATTATCCAATAAACCATTAGAACTTTAAATTGTCATTACACTTTGCTCATCTTTGGAATACAAAACATGCATTGTTACCCTGGAATGCAAAAGCGACATAACAGGATTATGCCCAATAACATAAGGAGATTACTTCTTAAACAAACTTTAATGAATCATCCAATTCTTTACATTCTTTTTATTTAATATTCTGATATTCTTTGACCTTGGAAGGAGAAAAACCCTATGGTCAAAAGAAAAATAAAGAATTCCTCTCTCTTCTAAGACTGTGATTATCAGCACCACCATTTCTCTATCATGCAGACTTTGAATAAGCAATTCTAACTTTATATTTAATATTTATTGTGAAACAAATCATACTATTACATTTGAATCCAGACTAAACCTGTTGCTATAGATTATGGATATCAATTTAATGCTAATATTATACTTAATTGATTAGCTATAACGCCATATCAGAATATAAAGTATAGAACAAGACAATTTGTAACAAAATAGAGCTAAAGGAAGAACTAAAAGGAAATACAAACCATATTTCTATATTATCCCTATAATTACCTCAGTCAGATCCAGATTATGCAATTCAATCACACTGTTCACATATGGATCGTATTATATGCAATATCTGGGTTCTGACAACACATAAAATATAATGCTTTAATGTATGGATCCCAAGAGACCATTCCTGTAATGTATAATACATAGTACTAATCTCTCTCTTTTTTATACTGTACAGGCATTCAAACAATATATCAGCTAGGTTCTCTATCTCTGAAGCTCCACAAATACAAATACTTTCTTTATAAAACCTTTCATATTTAACTATGGGGTCCAGCTGCTCAAATATAACATTTAAGCCATATTTTTTAAAAATATCAGCTAAAATTTATCTTATTTTATCTATCTTATTTTAAATCTCATCTGCCATGACCTAGCTTTTTACTGCCAAAAAGGCCAACACAGTGCTAGGTTGCATTAACAGAGGGATAGAATCAAGATCACATGAAGTGTTAATACCACTTTACAATGCCTTGGTAAGGCCACACTTGGAATACTGCATCCAGTTTTGGTCACCACAATGTAAAAAAGATGTTGAGACTAAAACATATAAGGAACGGGTGCTGGAATTGGGTATGTCTAGTTTAATGAAGAGAAGGACGAGGGGGGACATAATAGCAGTGTTCCAATATCTCAGGGGCTGCCACAAAGAAGAGGGAGTCAAGCTATTTTCCAAAGTGCCTGAAGGCAGGACAAGAAGCAACGGATGGAAACTAATCAAGAAAAAAAAAGCAACCTAGAACTAAGGAGAAACTTCCTGACAGTTAGAACAATCAACCAGTGGAACAACCTGTCTCCAGAAGTGGTGAATGCTCCAACACTGGACATTTTTAAGAAGAGACAGCCATTTGTCCGAAATGGTATAGGGTTTCCTGCCTGAGCAGGGGGTTGGACTAGATGACCTCCAAGGTCCCTTTCAACTTTATTATTATTATTATTATTATTATTATTATTATTATTATTATTATTATTATTATTATTATTATTATTATTATTATTATTATTATTATTCTTTCCTCACATTAAAAAGTACACTTTTTCTTTTCCTTTATTCCATCTCTATCTTATTATCTCTGACAACATTATTTCTGTCCCTTAAGGAATCACTAGATACAAGTTTGCCAAATCCAAATGCCACATTTATTTCCCACAAATCATATCTATATACCGGTACTCATTTTACAGAAGTGTTACTTGTTTAAGAAAATCCCTTTTTTAAAAAACAAGGCTTTTCTAATGTTAGTTACTGCTGGCTTAGACCTGAATCAATATATATGTAGAATTACAATCTTTGCTAATATTGAATATTTTTAATGCTCATTCTCTTAATATAAAACTTCTCCTTTTTATTTCTCAATAATTTGATTTCAGACTTAGCTACATAATTTTTCATCCCACAAGACATTTAAAAAGGATAGAACCCATCCCATACAACCCACAGCTGTCATTTGTTCCATTTCTTCCTATTCTCTTTAATTATATCTTGATTCTCAAAAGGACATGTAATTCTATCACATTATTGCTATACTACCCGTGTTTCCCCAAAAATAAGACCGAGCCTTATTTTTTTTCCCTCCAAAAGAGGCACCAGGTTTTATTTTCGGGGGATGTCTTATTCACTTCCGGCACTGACAGCCCCGCCCGGCAGGTCCACTTCTTCTGTGGCCAAAGGAGCAGCTTCATTCTGCAGCTGCATTCCAGCCTACATTTTGCAGTCAGGCCTTTCCAGAAGGCCTATGCAGCTGAGTACTGAGCTATGGATTTAATCCATAGGTCGGTTCTTGGCTGCACAGGCCTTCAGGAAAGGCCTGAGACTCAGAAACGCAGGCCTGGCTGCAGAAGACGCCTTAGAAGAAATGGGCTGGCGAGGAGAGGCCTGGCTGCAAGGTAAGTGGTGCAGGGCGCATAGAGCAGATCCACACACCTAACTCCAAAACTAGGGCTTATTTTGGGGGTAGGGCTTATATTAGGCCCACCCCAAAAAAATCAAGCTAGGGCTTATTTTCAGAGTAGGCCTTACTTTTGGGAAAACAGGGTGTCTACTGTTATCAGGCATGTTTGTTAAAGAAGTTTGCCAGATATTTGAAAACTGAGCTGCCGACTTCCATTCACAATTTTGCTGATACTCTCAAATAAACTGATAGAGCTAATGAGAGAGAGCTAACAAGATTACTTTCATAGCAGCCATTGCAGCCTCTATAAAAATGATGTTATACTGGATGATTTTCAGTACTGTAAAATAAACAGTGGGTTTTAGGAGGTTTACAAAGCTGTTAGAAAATCAGCATTTTCACGTTTGATATGATTTAGAACTCTTGGATATATACCAATTAAATCTGATGATTTGTTTTCATTATTCAGTAAGATCAAGGACCTAATCTCTTGTCGTAACTATTAGCATCAGCTCTTCCAAATTTCTTCTTGTAAATTTCAGTTCAGATTTCATGTTTATGTTAAAGAAATTGTGTTTACTAGTAGATTTCAAATGGTCCTACACCTGATAACTGCAAATCCATTAATTCAAGTATTAAGTAGACCACACTAATTGACCTAACTGTGAAATGTATCATACATATCTTCTACTAATTTTCAGGTTTGTATTGTATACTTTTCTTCTTTTGAGTTTAAAAACAGCAACAGAACGTGCTGACAGATTTTTTTTACAACATATTTGTTTTTCTTAATAAGCTTTACATATACATCTTGCTCACATTTCTGAAGCCAGCAACTTTCAAATTAGTTATATTCAATTTGTTATTAAAAACATTCAACTGTTAACCTTTAAATTAAAACAAATTTCATATATTTCCATGATATTATATAAGCATAACTGATGGACAGTAGGTGCTGACTCTTAGCAACCAGATAATTTCCAGGTTGCTGATCTATGCTCAACCTGGCCATTCAGATCTTCAAACAGTGCACCCATCATTGTACCATCCATCTGGCTTGCAATTATCTTCTTATTTTTCTTTCCACTTTTTCCAGCAAATCAACTCCTGTAGCCTAACTGTGATTTGGTAATGACTACAGCACAAATCTAACTTCACTTTATAGTACAAGAGGTTCGTGTAAATAGCAATATATTTTAAAATATTTTGGATCTTGTACAGATTTCAATATATTTCTTTATTTATATCCCATCTTTTATTATTTTTTACAAATATCTTAAGACGGTGAACACACTTCTTTCTCCTCCCGTTTTCCCCACAACAACTACCCTATGAGGTGAGAGGGTGTGTGTGTGTGACTGGCCCAAGGTCACTCAGCTGACATTCATGGCTAAGACAGGCCTAGAACTCACAATCTCCTACATTTAGCCTTGATGCTTTAACCACTATACCAAACTGGCTTATTATTATCACTGCTTCATTTTTTTTATTGTGTTCTTTAGCACACCATTTCAAGTTTGGAACTTCCTTCTGATTTTGGAGAGCTTTTGGAAGACTCTCCTTGTTTTTCTCTGTTTATTTACATCTTCAGTGTCTTTACAGATGTTATTGTAATACTGGCTCTTGTCTGTAATTATGATTAAACCTCTTGCTGAGATCTTCATTTTCTTGGCTTTGAGTTGTGTTCTCTTCTTAGTAATTTCCATCATTTCCATCATTTGGATTGACATCTAGATTTGTTTCTTCTGTTTCTTGGTCTTTTCACATTCTTGTTTCAGTCTCTTCTTACATTCAACTTTAACATTTTTTTATTTCATTCCACAGTTCCTTTGTTTCCTATCAATAAGGTCAGAACTTCAATATGATTCCTGATGTTCTCCTTGAAAACAGTAGGTATAAACTCAAGATCATACTGTAGAAACCGGTTGGCTTATCCTTTAGCTTACTGGAATTTACATGTGAGTAGTTCACAATCTATTCCACAGTCAGCCATGTCTTTTCTGAGCTCTTCCATCACTTTGGATAATATAATAATATATTTTTGGTATTTGTATTCCATCTGATTATGTTCATGTCTAGAGGTGTTGTGGGGTGGCTGTTCATGTTTTTATCCTATATTAGCAATGAGCATAATCACTGGATAGACATAATTATTTGATCTCCTGCTTCACCTTTGTTTTCTAGTGAACGATGACAGTCTTCTACTGTTTTCTATGGCTTGAGTAGCAAACAGTATGATTATTCTCACCAAAAATATCCAATTCCAGTCCCTTTCAGCATATTAATGCCTAAGATGTCAACACATAGTTGATTCATTTCATCTTTTATTGCACTGAGTTGTCCCACATTCATGTTTTTTATGATCTAGATTCCCTATAATTTCTTCTTTGTTGCTTTGGATTTTCTTCATTCTGTCTATCTAGGTGCTTTTCTTGGCAAAATACAGGAGTAGTTTACTATTAGTTTCTCCTGCACAATAAGAAATCATACTTTTCCTGTTGTCATTATTGGAATCATCTATTTCTAATCTCTTCCAGTATTGTTGCTACCTATGATAGATGATTGTTTTTTTTTAATTGGAAGAGCCGGGATAACTTAATAAAGGTTAGGTATAGAAGGAAATGAAAAAGAAATTACAGGTATAGATTAATTTTTAAAAAATCAAGTACCTTCAGGAAAAAATAGATATTTTATCCACAATAATAGGTATCAGTATGATATAGTACCAGTATCATTAATATTTATTTGGTCAATGACTAATAACATTTAAAAATATATAACCTAAAGGTAAAATCAAAAATTGATTTATGCAGTTTTGTAAATGGTCCCAAGAAAAGTCAAATCTATACAATAGCTTGCTTTACCAATATATAGCACAACATTCATAGAAGGTGAAATGTTAAGTTATACTCTACCAGACCTATTCTTTTGATTGACTGATCAAAAATAGATAAACAGATGTATTGATAGATTGCCCGATTTATATATGGCTGCAGAGAGTATGTATTTGACCAGTGAGAATGGAAGCACTTGAGAACTGTCTTGTTTGTCTTTTCATATTTGAAATGTAGTGAAACGGTGAAGGACATCGTTCTTTAAAAAAAAAAAAAGCCAGTGCGCCTACCCTTTCTCCTTCAGCCTAAGCTCTGAAATCAACAAAGGGAAAAATCCTACTTGACATTCATGTCTGCAGCTAATAAGAAGAAGAACTTATTACCAGTGAAAACTGCTAGTACCCAGTGTCTCTGATCTACAAAAGTCCAATATTTGTCATAAAAAAATAAATACAAAGACCAGAATACAGACAATGAACCCAACTGTAGCATTCCTACTTAAAGGGGGGGGGGAACTGGAACATGCTACAATCCATGTACTAATTCTGAAGCACTCTTATCTGAAATGCAGTTTATTTTATTTAAATATATAACTTCACATTCTCTATGATTTACATTGGGCTATAATTCAACATTCTCCTCTTATTTTCTTTTCTTACTAACAAAACAGGTTGCTCTTGGCATTTCTGCCTGCAGACTATAGATGTACTATATATCTTAGAAAAGTATTGCCTTAAGCAAAGATTGTTGTTCATGCTAAATTGTATTTTTGTTTGATAATCCACATACTTTGTATGCATCCTGAGGGATTTCTGACATGATTTTGAAAAGACACCTTAGATAGCAGTACCAAGTAGAAGAAATAATAATTCATGAGGTATATTATTTTTAAGACTCCATTTCTTGATTTCATTTCTACACTGGCAGTGAGTTCCCAAACTTATGGCTCTGGGCAACTTTAATCTGCTTTTCCTAGGAATAGGATCTGAGGTGTCTCAGGAGTTCATGGCTTCTATGGCCTTATCCCAGATCATTCAGAGTGCAACTCAAGATAGTGTTTGCATTCCTGTCAAAGCAGTAGCAATGTAATCTGAAATTGGGGAAGCTCTCAATGTCCACTGTTAGGGTCACATCATGCCCTGATTTCTATGGGATTCTCTAGTCCCACTACCCAATGGTCAGAGGTTGGACCCATTAGATTGGTCCATCCCCAGTGACTGGTGGACCTGGAGTGGTTTCTGAAGAGCTAGACTTTTTTCCTGTTGGCCTGCTGCATGATTCCTCTAAAGCAGTGGTTCTCAACCTTTTTAATGCCGTGACCCCAACCGGTCGTAAGTCGAGGACTAAACCGATCGTAAGTCGAGGACTAAACCGGTCGTAAGTTGAGGACTAAACCGGTCGTAAGTCGAGGACTAAACCGGTCGTAAGTTGAGGACTACCCAACCGGTCGTAAGTCGAGGACTTTCCCTGCCCGGGAGCGCCGCACATGCTTGGTTCCGCCCCCTGCGCCGGCCGGGGCGTAGCTGGCAAGCGGCAGAGACGGAGCAGGCTGACCACCAGCTGGCCCAGCCCAAGGCAGGTAAGGCACCTGCCGGAAAAGGGGGGAAAAATGGCAGACAAAAAAAATGGTGGACAGCCTTGCTTGGTGACCCCCATGAAATGGTCGATCGACCCCAAATGGGGTCCCGACCCACAGGTTGAGAACCACTGCTCTAAAGCATTGGTTGCTGCTTGGAATAAAGGAGCAGCTGACACCTTGGATTGCATTGTACCTCTGAGATCTCTTGGTTCCCAGGCATCCCTTGCAGTTTACAGAGAGGTTAATGGAGATGAAACAGGTAAAGGTATGTCTAGAGCATCGTGTCCATTCAATAATCCAACCAAACATCAATCCAACCAAACATATGTTAGAGACACTCTTAAGACTTACCTTGTAGTGTTAGCAAAGCATCAGTACTTCTCTGCTCTTACTAAATGTACAGATTGCTACCTCCCAACTCTGTTTTGGGTGACATGGGGTCTCCTAGGTAAGGGGATGCAGACACTCTCTTGCAGGGAGAGTGCTCAGCATTTGTTGGATAAAGTTGCTTGAATTCATTCCCCTTTGGTCCTTCATGGCATGGGACTATCCTATCTAAGGGATCACCTCTTGCTGGTTATATTAATCTGCCCAAGTAGATCTGGCAGAGAGCATACCATGGATACCATCAGCCAGGAACCTACATTTAGCATGTGCCAGGAGATATGGCTTCTCTGCTATGGCATCTTATGGAACATTCTCTCTCTGTCACACACACACACACACACACACACACACACACACACACACACACTCCCCAAATTAAATTAACTCCATCCCTGTTGATATTCTGGAAGGTTCTAAAGATCTGGTTATGTCATCAGGTGTGGGGGTTTCCAGAGTAGCATAGACATGCTTAGATGCTCCATTGTTGAAGCAACCATTTTTATTTTCCCTTCACATAAGGCTGATATATTTGGTTTTTTTTTTACATTACTTATTTACATTACTTGTTTTTACAATACTTTTTGGATTTTAATATTTTCTATATTTATTGTTTTTATATCTGCTGCTGTCTTCAATGTTGTGTACTACCCAGAGTCATCTTTGATGAAATGAGTGGCTAAATAAATTTGTAAGAGAGGGTGGGGGTTAATCTAATAATTTACAACACTAGTGGAAAAATATGGAAGGGGAAAAAGAATCTTCTTTAGCATAGCATATAATCCTCTTTTAAGAGGAAATAAATATACATGTTAATTTTCAACAGATTGCTTTAATTATCTTAACACAGAATATAAATGATCAAATTGTTATTAGAGTATATAATATTTCATTATCTGTAAAAAGAGCTACAATTGCTTTCCCACTGTTTTAATAATGAGGGGAAAACAACTCCACAAATCAACATTTTGCAATCAGACTTTAATTGCTCATATTATGAAACCTTGCTGCACAATAACTATAAGAATATTTTGTTCATTAATATTCTTTTAACTTTAGAGAACCAACAAAAATACATGTACAATTTCTTCAACATCACATAGATTTACAAGCTAAAAATAGGGTTTATTAAATAACTGCTCTAAATATTATTTAGAGTGTCATATAATATACATAAATCATACATTACTACACATGCAATGAAATGTATGTATACATTTCATTGCACGTTCAAACATTGCTGTTCAAAAGGAGTGTGACATGTGGATAAATCAAAGAAGCTTGTTACACTATTTCTAACTTCAGGTAGTAATCGCCACATCCCAGTTAAGTAGTGTTGATGAAGGCAGAAAGAACACACCGAGAATCAAAGTATACTTTAGGTATTAGAATGACAGATCTCAGCACAATTACATTAGCAATTCCTCTGAATAACTGGTATAGTTAGAAAGGAAATAAAAAAAGAGAAAAGGATAAAGGTATGCTAAGAGAAACAATAGTGAAGATACATTCCATACAAGATGGCAAAAGGGCAAAGACTGTATATGATACCTTCTTCACTTATTCTTAAAAAGAGTTTTATTTATTATTTATTTATTTTATTTATTTGATTTATATCCCGCCCTTCTCCTTACCGGACTCAGGGCGGCTGACAGCCTTATAAAACCAATATTACAATAAATACCAATTTAAAACCAGATTAAAAGGAAATATTTGCAATGGCCTAATAATTAAAATTTCCCTTAAAAACCCCACTAAAATTCCCTAGGCCAATCCCGCTTGTTGGAAAAGCCATGTCTTTAGGGCACGGCGG